>NC_053024.1:56718562-56873137 GCF_003073215.2 Triticum urartu | reverse complement strand
AATTTTTGTCCCAAGCTTGGGGATGCTATGTTTAATAATGATGATATTTTTAGCCTTCCATGTTTTGATATGCAAAGTGATTATGATGAGAACAAAGTTGCTACTTATGATAATTATTGTGATGATACTTATGCTATAAAAAGTAGTGATTATATTTATAAAACTTGTCATGATTATGATCACCCCTTCTCTGAACATTACTCTTTTAATGTGGAAACAATCTATAGTATTCAAGTTTCTTATGATACTTCCACTATCCCGAATGAGAAGAATTTTGCTTATGTGGAGAGTAATAAATTTTCTATGCTTGTAGATCATGAAAAGAATGATTTAGGTGCTGGTTATATTGTTGAATTCATTCATGATGCTACTGAAAATTATTATGAGGGAGGAACATATGCTTGTAGGAATTGCAATAATATCAAGTTTCCTCTCTATGTGCTTAAAGTTTTGAAGTTATGCTTGTTTTGCCCTCCTATGCTAGTTGATTATTGTTCCCACAAGTTGTTTGCTCAAAAAATCCCTATGCATAGGAAGTGGGTTAGACTTAAATTTGCTAGTAATATTCTTTATGATGCTCTCTTTATGTTACGATTCTTATCCTTTATGTGAGCATCATTGAAATCATCATGCCTAGCTAGGGGCATTAAACGATAGCGCTTGTTGGGAGGCAACCCAACTTTATTTTTGTTCCTTGCTTTTTGTTCCTGTTTAGTAATAAATAATTCATCTAGACTCTGTTTAGATGTGGTTTTATGCTTTTAATTAGTGTTTGTGTCAAGTAGAACCTTTGGGAAGACTTGGGGAAAGTCTTGTTGATCATGCTGTAAAAAACAGAAACTTTAGTGCTCACGAGAACTGCTGCCATTTTTATTTGGAGAGTGGTATTTAGTTAATTATTTTTTCAGATGATTAATAGATAAATTACTCAGGTCCAGAAATTTACTTGAGAATTTTATGAGTTCCAGAAGTATATGTTTGATCCAGATTACTACAGACTGTTCTGTTTTTGACAGATTCTGTTTTCGATGTGTTGTTTGCTTATTTTGATGAATCTGTGAGTAGTATCGGAGGGTATGAACCATAGAGAAGTTGGAATACAGTAGATATTACAGCAATATAAATAAAGAATGAGTTCATTACAGTACCTTGAAGTGGTGATTTATTTTCTTATACTAACGGAGCTTACGAGTTTTCTGTTAAGTTTTGTGTTGTGAAGTTTTCAAGTTTTGGGTAAGGATTCGATGGATTATAGAATAAGGAGTGGCAAGAGCCTAAGATTGGGGATGCACAAGGCACCCCAAGGTAATATTCAAGGATAGCCAAGAGCATAAGCTTGGGGATGCCCCGGAAGGCATCCCCTCTTTCGTCTTCGTTCATCGGTAACTTTACTTGGAGCTATATTTTTATTCGCCACATGATATGTGTTTTGCTTGGAGCGTCATTTTATTTTATTTTATTTTATTTTGCTTGCTATTTGAATAGAATACCAAGATCTGAAATTATTAAATGAGAGAGGATCTTCACATAGTTGCATAATTATTCGACTACTCATTGATCGTCACTTGTATCTTTCGGAGTAGTTTGTCATTTGCTATAGTGCTTCACTTATACTTTTTAGAGCATGGTGGTAGTTTTATTTTGAAGAAATATATGAACTCTCATGCTTCACTTATATTATTTTGAGAGTCTTAAATAGCATGGTAATTTGCTTAAAATCCTAATATGCTAGGTATACAAAAAGAATAATAAAATTCTCTTATGAGTGTGTTGAATACTATGAGAAGTTTGATACTTGATAATTGTTTTGAGATATGGAGATGGTGATATTAGAGTCATGCTAGTTGAGTAGTTGTGAATTTGAGAAATACTTGTGTTGAAGTTTGTGATTCCCGTAGCATGCACGTATGGTGAACCATTATGTGATGAAGTCGGAGCATGATTTATTTATTGATTGTCTTCCTTATGAGTGGCGGTTGGGGACGAGCGATGGTCTTTTCCTACCAATCTATCCCCCTAGGAGCATGCGCGTAGTACTTTGTTTTGATAACTAATAGATTTTTGCAATAAGTATGTGAGTTCTTTATGACTAATGTTGAGTCCATGGATTATACGCACTCTCACCCTTCCACCTTTGCTAGCCTCTCTAGTATCGCGCAACTTTCGCCGGTACCATAAACCCACCATATACCTTCCTCAAAACAGCCACCATACCTACCTATCATGGCATTTCCATAGCCATTCCGAGATATATTGCCATGCAACTTTCCACCGTTCTGTTTATTATGACACACTCCATCATTGTCATATTGCTTAGCATGATCATGTAGTTGACATAGTATTTGTGGCAAAGCCACCGTTCATAATTTTTCATACTTGTCACTCTTGATTCATTGCATATCCCGGTACACCGCCGGAGGCATTCATATAGAGTCATATTTTGTTCTAAGAATCGAGTTGTAATTCTTGAGTTGTAAGTAAATAAAAGTGTGATGATCATCATTATTAGAGCATTGTCCCAGTGAGGAAAGGATGATGGAGACTATGATTCCCCCACAAGTCGGGATGAGACTCCGGACGAAAATAAATAAATAAAAGAGGCCAAAGAAGCCCAAACAAAAAAAAGAAAAAAAAATAGGCCATAAAAAAGAGAAAGGCCCAAATAAAAATTAAAAAAATAAAATAAAAATGAGAGAAAAAGAGAGAAGGGGCAATGCTACTATCCTTTTACCACACTTGTGCTTCAAACTAGCACCATGATCTTCATGATAGAGAGTCTCCTATGTTGTCACTTTCATATACTAGTGGGAATCTTTCATTATAGAACTTGGCTTGTATATTCCAATGATGGGCTTCCTCAAAATGCCCTAGGTCTTCGTGAGCAAGCAAGTTGGATGCACACCCACTAGTTTCTTTTGTTGAGCTTTCATATACTTATAGCTCTAGTGCATCCATTGCATGGCAATCCCTACTTACTCACATTGATATCTATTAATGGGCATCTCCATAGCCCGTTGATATGCCTAGTTGATGTGAGACTATCTTCTCCTTTTTGTCTTCTCCACAACCACCACTCTATTCCACCTATAGTGTTATGTCCATGGCTCATGCTCATGTATTGCGTGAAGATTGAAAAAGTTTGAGAACATCAAAAGTATGAAACAATTGCTTGGCTTGTCATCGGGGTTGTGCATGATTTAAATATTTTGTGTGGTGAAGATAGAGCATAGCCAGACTATATGATTTTGTAGGGATAACTTTGTTTGTCCATGTTATTTTGAGAAGACATGATTGCTTTGTTAGTATGCTTGAAGTATTATTATTTTTATGTCAATATAAACTTTTGTCTTGAATCTTATGGATCTGAATATTCATGCCACAATTAAGAAGAATTACATTGAAATTATGCCAACTAGCATTCCACATCAAAAATTATCTTTTTATCATTTACCTACTCGAGGACGAGCAGGAATTAAGCTTGGGGATGCTTGATACGTCTCCAACGTATCTATAATTTTTGATTGCTCCATGCTATATTATCTACTGTTTTGGGCAATATTGGGCTGTATTATCCACTTTTATATTATTTTTGGGACTAACCTATTAACTAGAGGCCCGGGCCAGATTTGTTGTTTTATGCCTATTTTAGTGTTTTGAAGAAAAGGAATATCAGACGGATTCGAAATGGAACGAAATCAACTGGAGAAGTTATTTTTGGAAGGAAACACACCTGATGGAATTGGTCCCCGCGTCAGAAGATACGGGAGCTGCCCACGAGGGTGGGGGCGCGCCCACCCCCCTAGGGCGCGCCCCCCTACCTCGTGGGGCCCCCGTGGCTCCCCTGACGTGCTTCTTCTACCTATATAACTCCATATACCCTAAAACTTCCAGAACAGAGAATAGATCGAGAGTTCCGCCGCCAGAAGCCTCCGTAGCCACCAAAAGTCAATCGGGACCCTGTTCCGGCACCCTGCCGGAGGGGGGATCCCTCACCGGTGGCCATCTTCATCATCCCGGAGCTCTCCATGACGAGGAGGGAGTAGTTCTCCCTCGGGGCTGAGGGTATGTGAGGGAGTCCTAGATTAGGGGGTGTTCGGGTAGCCGGACTATACCTTCAGCCGGACTCCTGGACTATGAAGATACAAGATTGAAGACTTCTTCCCGTGTCCGGATGGGACTTTCCTTGGCGTGGAAGGCAAGCTTGGCGATGCGGATATTCAAGATCTCCTACCATTGTAACCGACTCCATGTAACCCTAACCCTATCCGGTGTCTATATAAACCGGAGGGTTGTAGTCCGTGGGCAATCAACTCCATATACAACAATCATACCATAGGCTAGCTTCTAGGGTTTAGCCTCCTTGATCTCGTGGTAGATCTACTCTTGTACTACCCATATCATCAATATTAATCAAGCAGGAGTAGGGTATTACCCCCATCGAGAGGGCCCGAACCTGGGTAAAAACATCGTGTCCCTTGTCTCCTGTTACCATCCGGCCTAGACGCACAGTTCGGGACCCCCTACCCGAGATCCGCCGGTTTTGACACCGACATTGGTGCTTTCATTGAGAGTTCCTCTATGTTGTCGCCTTTAGGCTCGATGGCTCCTTTGATCATCAACAACGATGCGGTCTAGGGTGAGACTTTTCTCCCCGGACAGATCTTCGTCTTCGGCGGCTTCGCTCTGCGGGCCAATTCGCTCAGCCACCTGGAGCAGATCGAAAGCTACGCCCCTGGCCATCAGGTCAGGTTTGGAAGCTTAAACTACACGACTGACATCCGCGGAGACTTGATCTTCGATGGGCTCGAGCCACGGCCAAGCGCGCCGCACTATCTCGAGGGGCATGATCTAGCTCTGCCCCCGGACAATGTCCTGGAGGCCGCACACGCATCGGTTCCGACCCCTAACTCGGAGCCTATTGCGCCAATCGAGGATGAGCGGTTGGATGTCACCTCGGGGGCTGCGATCCCGAAAGCGATCGAGCCGAACGCTAGCCCCGCACTCTGCACGACCCGTGACTCCGAGGATCCGGACTCCGAACCCCCCGCGCCCCTGCCAATCAAATCCGATTGGGCGCCGATAATGGAGTTCACCGCCGCAGACATCTTTCAGCATTCGCCTTTTGGCGACATCCTGAATTCTCTTAAGTCTCTCTCTTTATCAGGAGAGCCCTGGCCGGACTACGGTCAGCGAAGGTGGGATACGGACGATGAGGAAATTCAAAGCCCACCCACCACCCACTTTGTAGCCACTCTCGACGATCTAACCGACATGCTTGACTTCAGCTCCAAAGACATCGACGGCATGGACGACGATGTAGGAGACGAACAGGAACCAGCACCTGTAGGGCGCTGGAAGGCCACCTCGTCATATGACATATATATGGTGGATACTCCAAAAAATGGAGATGGCGATGGAACAGTGGGGGATGACGCCCCCAAGAAACAGCCAAAGCGCCGGCGTCAGTGGCGCCGCTCTAAATCCCGCCAAAGCAAAAACGGTGATTCCGGCACGGTAGATAATACTACCCCGGATAGCGCCGAAGAACACCCACCTTAGCAAGATTCGGCACAGGAAGATGGAAAAGCCAGCCCTCATGAGAGAGCGGCAGACCAAGAGGTCGAGGATGATAACCATACGCCTCCCTCCAAAGACGAGGCAAGCCTCGATGATGACGAATTCGTCATACCATCAGACCCCGCCGAACAAGAGCATTTTAAACGCAGGCTTTTAGCCACGGTAAGCAGCCTCAAGAAAAAGCAGCAACAGCTTAGAGCTGCCCAAGATTTGCTAGCTGACAGATGGACTGAAGTCCTTGCGGTCGAAGAGTATGAACTCGAACGCCCCTCCAAGAGTTACCCGAAGCATAGGCCGCTACCCCGATCAGAGGAGGAAGCACCTACATCACCAGCGCATGACATGGCAGACCGGCCACCTCGCGGCCGCGACAGAGAGGCCTCTCGGCCCTCCACCCAAGCCATGCCCCGACGCCTCTCAACTAAGGCACCGGAAAATGCGCCCGACCTGCGAGACATACTGGAGGATAAGGCAAGACAAACAAGATCAATCTACGGATCGCGCAGGCGCCCTACGGCATGTGAAAATGATCTTCACTCCGGATACAACAAATCCGGCCGGGCCGAACACAACAGACATAGCTCTTCCGAGTTGCGTCGTGATATAGCCCAGTACAGAGGCGCCGCACACCCGCTATGCTTCACGAATGAAGTAATGGAGCATAAAATCCCAGAGGGTTTCAAACCCGTAAACATCGAATCATACGATGGCACAACAGATCCGGCGGTATGGATTGAGGATTATCTCCTTCACATCCACATGGCACGCGGCGATGATCTACACGCCATCAAATACCTCCCGCTCAAACTTAAAGGACCGGCCCGGCATTGGCTTAACAGCTTGCCAGCAGACTCAAACGGTTCTTGGGAGAACCTGGAAGCCGCATTCCTCAACAACTTCCAGGGCACTTACGTGCGACCACTGGATGCCGACGACTTAAGCCACATAATTCAGCAGCCAGAGGAATCGGCCAGACAATTCTGGACATGGTTCCTAACAAAGAAAAACCAGATAGTCGACTGTCCGGACGCAGAGGCCCTAGCAGCCTTCAAGCATAACATCCACGACGAGTGGCTTGCCCGGCACCTGGGACAGGAAAAGCCGAAATCAATGGCAGCCCTCACGACACTCATGACCCGCTTTTGCGCGGGAGAAGACAGCTGGCTAGCTCGCAGTAACAACTTATCAAAGAACCCTGGTAATTCGGATACCAAGGACAAAAGTGGTAGGACACGTCGGAATAAGCAAAAACGCCGCGTTAGCAGCGACAGCAATGAAGACACGGCAGTCAATGCCGGATTCAAAGGCTATAAATCCGGTCAACGGAAAAAGCCATTCAAAAAGAATACTCGGGGCCCATCCAGTTTGGACCGAATACTCGATCGCTTGTGCCAGATACATGGCACCCCCGAAAGGCCAGCCAATCACACTAATAGGGATTGTTGGGTGTTCAAGCAGGCAGGCAAGTTAAGGGCCGAAAACAGAGACAGGGGGCTGCACAGCGATAACGAGGAGCCCAAGCCGCCGAACAAAAATGGACAGAAGGGCTTTCCCCCACAAGTGCGGACGGTGAACATGATATACGCAACCCACATTCCCAAGCGGGAGCGGAAGCATGCGCTACGGGACGTATACGCGATGGAGCCAGTCGCCCCAAAGTTCAACCCATGGTCCTCTTGCCCGATCACTTTTGATCGAAGGGACCATCCCACTAGCACCCATCATGGCGGCTTCGCCACATTGGTTCTTGACCCAATCATCGACGGATTTCATCTCACAAGAGTCCTCATGGACGGTGGCAGTAGCCTGAACCTGCTTTATCAGGATACAGTGCGGAAAATGGGCATAGATCCCTCAAGGATTAAGCCCACAAGAACGACCTTTAAAGGCGTTATACCAGGTGTAGAAGCCAACTGTACAGGCTCAGTAACACTTGACATGGTCTTCGGATCCCCGGAAAATTTCCGAAGCGAAGAGTTAATCTTTGATATAATCCCGTTTCGCAGTGGCTATCACGCCCTGCTCGAACGAACCGCATTCGCAAAGTTCAATGCGGTGTCGCACTACGCATATCTCAAGCTCAAGATGCCAGGCCCTCGAGGAGTAATTACGGTCAACGGAAACACCGAACGCTCCCTCCGTACGGAGGAGCATACGGCGGCTCTCGCAGCGGAGGTACAAAGTAGCCTTCTCAGGCAATTCTCCAGTCCGGCCATTAAAAAGCCAGACACTGCCAAGCGCGCCCGGAGTAACCCACAGCAAGACCGCCTGGCACACTCTGAGCAAGCGTAGCAATGCGGCCCCAACCCCACCTTTCGCGACATAGCGAAACCAGTACCTCGCGTACATAACTACGCCCTTGAAATACCATGGGCACAGAGGAAGGGGCACAATAACGGCACGCCCAAAATACGGCTTAAAACGTACTAGGGGCTACCGGATTCTTTTTTTAATATTTTTCTTACTTTCAGGACTCCATACTTCGGACGACCTGTTCGGCAATTCGACTGCCGCACAAACGATGCAAGATCCAGGGAGGCAGATAAGCCATGCCGCATTATGGAACTCCCAGGTGGTCTCTGTTACGAGCGGTATACCTGTTTTAAATACAATTCCGCGGCCTGCCCCTGGTCAGGACATACTGAATAGTCCAATATCTTTTGGTTACCGCACTATTTGTATCGTTCGGCTTTGATAAATAGCCTCTCTATAAATAATGCTTAGCTTCTTGTCTATTTTTGCATTATCTTTTTTTCACATTTATGTTTATTAAATGACATGATTGCACCCGTACACCATGGTACGACAAACACGCCAGGGGCTTCAGTACCCCTCATAATGGTGTGAGAAGTCCGTACACTTTCACAAGTGCGGCACCCCGAACTTATAGCACTATATGCATCGGCTCCGAATCATGATTTGGGTCAATAGTTGGGTTTGCCCGGCTCCTATGTTTTGGTGCCTTACGTTCCGCTCTATCGGCTAAGGTAGCACTAGGAGAACCACTGCGATTGTGCCCCGGTTCAGCTGGGTTAAGCACCTTAGTGGAGAAAGCTAAAACTGACTGTCATGATGTGGCGAGAGACCGGTCACTGTTCGAGAGGTTTTTCGAGTCCCTAAAGGCTTATGCCGCTTCGAGCGAGGAGCTGGCTTTGTCCGGCCAAGGCGTGGATAGCGCCCCGAACTCGGTCTTCCGAACTAGGGGCTTCGCCGAAATTTAAAATTATAGAGTTCTATGGCTAAGTGAGAGTGTTCAAGCATTATAGTCCGATTGCCTGGTTCGTTGTGCTGAGCGCCTCCCTCGAAGGACCCAACTATGGGAAAAAGAGCGCTCAGGTTTATCCCGAACACCCCAGCACTAGTGGCATGGGGGCAGAAGCCGACGACTGGCCATCTCTCAATTTTTGATAAACGGCTGCACAGAAAGTAATATTTTAAATTCAATAAGCATTGCTTAGCGCATATGAACAAGTTTTCAGAGCACAGGATAAACACGAGCGAGTTCATTCAAAAATCACATCCTTGGTACATTCATCCGCCACAAGGCGGGCACCTGCAAGAACATCCTTGTAGTAGCTCTCGGGCTTGCGATGCTCCTTCCCCGGCGGCGGCCCGTCCCTAACAAGCTTCTCACCGTCCAGCTTACCCCAGTGCACCTTTGCACGGGCAAGGGCCCTACGGGCACCTTCGATACAGACGGAGCGCTTGATGACCTCGAGCCTTGGACAGGCCTCCACCAGCCGCCGCACCAGCCCGAAGTAGCTCCCAGGCAGGGCCTCTCCGGGCCACAGCCGAACTATGAAGCCCTTCATGGCCTGTTCGGCCACCTTGTGGAGCTCGACCAGCTGTTTCAGCTGGTCGCTCAAGGGCATAGGGTGTCCGGCCTCAGCATACTGAGACCAGAACACCTTCTCCGTCGAGCTGCCCTCTTCAGCTCGCTAGAATGCGGCGGCGGCGGATACGCTGCGGGGAAGATCTGCGAATGCCCCTGGAGAGCTCCGGATTCGGGTAAGTAACAAGTAGTTTACTTTTATATTTCTGCTTTGCATAAAGAATGCCTTACCCGCTGCTATCTTTTTCACCTCCTCCAACTCTTGGAGGACCTTTTGAGCTTCGGCCTTGGCAGACTTGGCAGTCTCAAGGGCCGCCGCGAGCTCGGATGCTTGCGTCTTTGACTCAAGCTCCAGACTCTCATGTTTTTTCATGAGAGCATGAAGCTCTTGCTGCACCTCGCCGACACGGGCCTCAAGTCTCTCTTGCTCGGTGCACTCCGCGGCCGCTTTCTTTTCGGCCTCGGACAGCGCCTGCTTGAGGGTCGCCACCTCAGTCGTGGCCCCTACAATAAGCAGTACAATCCTGTTATTTTTTGCAATCACGTCTTTTTATAGGCACTTTTTCTGTAAGGTATTTCTTACCTTCTTTCTCCTCGAGCTGCCGCTTGGCAAGACCGAGCTCTTGCTCGGTCCGCTCGAGTCCCTGTTTCAGGGCACCCACCTCCGCAGTCAGTGCGGCGGTGGCTAGCAGCAAAGCCTGCATACGCATATTGACTCTTTGTTGTTAGACTCCTGCGAAATTTAATAGATCCTCTATTCAGCTTTTCTTTCCGAACGCCAAACAGAGCATCAGGGGCTACTGTCTATGCAGTTATATTCTTACATATTTTTTACTTACCTCGAAGCCTGTTAGAAGGCTAGCGCAAGCTTCACTCAGTCCACTCTTGGCGAACCGAACCTTTTGGATCACCGTACTCATAATAGTACGGTGCTCCTCGTCGATGGAGGCGCCGTCAAGCACCTCCAGCAGATTGTCCGGCACCTCCGGTTGGACGGAGGCCGCCGGCTCAGAAGGCTTGCTCCTCTTGGAAGGAGTTCGCCTACCGCGGTCCAGAACTGTTGAAGATTCTGGCGTGGTGTCCGGCACAAAGCCGGACTTGGAGCCCTGGGGGGTCTTGTCCCCTTTACTCCTGGAGTCCGGGAGGTCGCCTTGCGGCTCCTCCAGGACCACCTCCTCCTGCCCCGAAGCTCGTTGCGATGCCACTTCAGCGTCATCCGCAGTGCGGGGGGAGACAGCGGGCGGAACTGAGTTCACGTCCGATGAATCCAGGGAGCCGCTCGACGACTCGTTGAGTTCGGCCCGGGGCGGGCTGCATAATTATGTTCGACATTAGGGAAGGTTGTGCAACAAAGCAACGTCATGAGTTACTCTGATATCCGAATACTTACGATTTCGCTGGACGCTTGGCCCTATCTGGCCACTCCTCTTCGTCCTCTTCGGCGTCGGGGGAGTAGTTCGGCGGAGGGGTCTTCCTCTTCCTGGACCCTTCGGCCTCCCCCGTTGGGGCGGCCTTCCTTTTCTTTCCTCCCCCCGCTGGAGGGGGAGAGTGTTCTTCTTCCTCCTCCTCGTTCTCACGGGAGGAGAGCGTCTCGGACTCGTCGGATGACGAGTCCGACACCACCACATTACAGGTACTCTTTCGAGTCCCCGTGGCCTTCTTCTTCTTGGCCTTCTTCTCCGGCACCAACAGCTTCACTAGGAGAGCAGGGGCTGGGTCTTCGGGCAGCGGAGCCGGACAGTTAATCGGTCCGGATATCGCCCGCCAAGCCTGTCAAAGGTAAGGGAGTTTAGATCCCGCATAGAGTCAAACTATGAAAAAAGCATAACATCCTGTAAAAGGTGTAGATGGCATACCTCGCTAGCGTGACGCTGCGAGCTGTATCCGCGGTCCTCGGAAGCGGATGCGGGAGCCTCGGCGCCCTTGAATAGCATCTTCCAGGCGTCTTCGTACGTCGTGTCAAAGAGCCTGCTGAGGGTTTGATGCTGCGCCGGGTCGAACTCCCACAGATTAAAATCCCGTGATCCAGCGGACGAGCATAACCTGGATTACATTAACAAGCCGGACTGGCTTGTTCACCAGGGACTAGATGCATGTTTGCAATCAGGTCACCTCTTTGTCGTCACCGCACGACAGGCCCGTCTCTTTCCAGGACATAAGCCGCGTGGGGGGTCCGGATCAGAACTCGGGGGCTACGGTCCAATTCGGATCGCGCGGCTCGGTGATATAAAACCACCCGGATTGCCATCCCTTTAGGGTCTCCACGAAAGAGCCCTCGAACCATAGGACGTTGGCCATCTTGCCCGCCATGGTGCCTCCGCACTCCGCCTGGCTGCCACGCACCCCCTTGGGCTTGACGTTGAAGGTCTTGAGCCAGAGGCCGAAATGAGGGCGGACGCGGAGAAAAGCCTCGCACACGACGATAAACGCCGAGATATTGAGGACGAAGTTCGGAGCCAGATCGTGGAAATCCAGGCCGTAGTAGAACATGAGTCCCCGGACAAATGGGTGGAGTGGAAAACCCAGTCCGCGAAGGAAGTGGGGGAGAAATACTACCCTCTCATGGGGCCTTGGGGTGGGGAGAAGCTGCCCCTCTTCGGGAAGCCGGTGCGCGATATCCTTGGACAGGTATCCGGCCTTCCTTAGCTTCTTGACTTTACCCTCCGTGGCGGAGGAGACCATCCACTTGCCTCCCGCTCCAGACATTGCTGGAGAAGGTTGAGGTGGGAAGTGTGGGCTTGGGCGCTGGAGCTCGGGTGCGCAGAAGATGGGTAGGGAAAGGAGGAAGAAGGCGTAGGTAAAAAGGTGGATCCTTGTCCCCTTATATGGGCGGATGCGGTTGTGCGTCCCCACCTGCCTAGTAAAACTCGCTTGCCTCCCAAGCACCGTGATAAGTGGCGCGGTTGGGTTACCCACGTCCGTATTGATGAGAATCCCGTAAAAGGGGGTACACGATCTATGCTTTGACAAGACGTGCCAAGGAAACCGCCTCACAAAACATGCTGAGGTGGAAAAGTGAAAACGATTTGAGTGAAGGACTTGGCTGTGGTGTGATGACGCACTGCGGAATACGTCAGCAGATTTGATTTGTGTTAATATTATTCTCTCTATGGCAATATGTGGAAGCTTATTTTGCAAAGCCGGACACTACTCTTGGTGTTTACAATCTTCTATGAAGGACTTGGAGGAGGAACCCGCCTTGCAATGCCGAAGACAATTTGCACGCCGGACTCGTCATCATTGAAGCCTGGTTCAGGGGCTACTGAGGGAGTCCTGGATTAGGGGGTGTTCGGGTAGCCGGACTATACCTTCAGCCGGACTCCTGGACTATGAAGATACAAGATTGAAGACTTCTTCCCGTGTCCGGATGGGACTTTCCTTGGCGTGGAAGGAAAGCTTGGCGATGCGGATATTCAAGATCTCCTACCATTGTAATCGACTCCATGTAACCCTAACCCTATCCGGTGTCTATATAAACCGAAGGGTTGTAGTCCGTGGGCAATCAACTCCATATACAACAATCATACCATAGGCTAGCTTCTAGGGTTTAGCCTCCTTGATCTCGTGGTAGATCTACTCTTGTACTACCCATATCATCAATATTAATCAAGCAGGAGTAGGGTATTACCCCCATCGAGAGGGCCCGAACCTGGGTAAAAACATCGTGTCCCTTGTCTCCTGTTACCATCCGGCCTAGACGCACAGTTCGGGACCCCCTACCCAAGATCCGCCGGTTTTGACACCGACAGTATGTACCAGTAGTTATGTGTTTTATCTCTCTCTCTCGTGTTCTTGAGATGATACAATCTTGATGTATCACGAGCTTTGCTATTATAGTTGGATCCTGTGTTTCTCCTCCCCCTCTTCTCTCTGGTAATGAATTGAGTTTTCCCTTTGGAGTTATCTTATCGGATTGAGTCTTTAAAGACTTGAGAACACTTGATGTATGTCTTGGTGATCAACTTGCGGGTTTCGTGATATTGGGAACCTATGCATAGGGGTTGGCACACGTTTTCGTCGTGATTCTCCAGTAAAAACTTTGGGGCACTCTTTGAGGTCCTTTGTGTTGGTTGAATAGATGAATCTGAGATTGTGTGATGCATATCCTATAATCATACCCACGGATACTTGAGGTGACATTGGAGTATCTAGGTGACATTAGGGTTTTGGTTGATTTGTATCTTAAGGTGTTATTCTAGTACAAACTCTAGTGCTGTTTGTGACACCTATAGGAATAGCCCAACGGATTGATTGGAAAGAATAACTTTGAGGTGGTTTCGTACCCTACCATAATCTCTTCGTTCATTCTCCGTTATTAGTGACTTTGGAGTGACTCTTTGTTGCATGTTCAGGGATAGTTATGTGATCCAATTATGTTAGTATTGTTGAGAGGACTTACACTAGCGAAAGTATGATCCCTAGGCCTTGTTTCCACACATTGCATTACCATTTACGCTCACTTTTATCACTTGCTACCTTGCTGTTTTTATTATTTCAGATTACAAATACCTTTATCTACCATCCATATACCACTTGTATCACCATCTCTTCGCCGAACTAGTGCACCTATACAATTTACCATTGTATTGAGTGTGTTGGGGACACAAGAGACTCTTTGTTATTTGGTTGCGGGCTTGCTTGAGAGAGACCATCTTCATCCTACGCCTCCTACGGATTGATAAACCTTAGGTCATCCACTTGAGGGAAATTTGCTACTGTCCTACAAACCTCTGCACTTGGAGGCCCAACAACGTCTACAAGAAGGTTGCGTAGTAGACATCAGGGGCGCAGCCCTTCCCCCTAGTCCAATTCGGACTAGGCCTTGGGGGGCGCGCGGCCTGCCTCTCTCTCTTTCTCCTAAAGCCCAATACTCCCCGGCGAATTCCCGTAACTCCCTGGTACTCCGATAAATACCCGAATCACTCGGAACCTTTCCGATGTCCGAATATAGTCGTCCAATATATCGATCTTTACATCTCGACCATTTCGAGACTCCTCGTCATGTCCCTGATCTCATCCGGGACTCCGAACTAACTTCGGTACATCAAAACACATAAACTCATAATATAACCGTCATCGAACTTTAAGCGTGCAGACCCTACGGGTTCGAGAACTATGTAGACATGACCGAGACACGTCTCCGGTCAATAACCAATAGCGGAACCTAGATGCTGATATTGGCTCCTACATATTCTACGAAGATCTTTATCGGTCAAACCGCATAACAACATACGTTGCTCTCTTTGTCATCGGTATGTTACTTGCCCGAGATTCGATCGTCGGTATCTCAATACCTAGTTCAATCTCGTTACCGTCAAGTCTCTTTACTCGTTTTGTAATACATCATCCCGCAACTAACTCATTAGTTGCAATGCTTGCAAGCCTTATAGTGATGTGCATTACCGAGTGGGCCCAGAGATACCTCTCCGACAATCGGAGTGACAAATCCTAATCTCGAAATACGCCAACCCAACAAGTACCTTCGGAGACACTTGTAGAGCACCTTTATAATCACTCAGTTACGTTGTGATGTTTGGTGGCACACAAAGTGTTCCTCCGGTAAACGGGAGTTGCATAATCTCATAGTCATAGGAACATGTATAAGTTATGAAGAAAGCAATAGCAACAAACTAGATCAAGTGCTAAGCTAACGGAATGGGTCAAATCAATCACACCATTCTCCTAATGATGTGATCCCATTAATCAAATGACAACTCATGTCTATGGTTAGGAAACATAACCATCTTTGATCAACGAGCTAGTCAAGTAGAGGCATGCTAGTGACACTCTGTTTGTCTATGTATTCACGCATGTATTATGTTTCCGATTAATATAATTCTAGCATGAATAATAAACATTTATCATGATATAAGGAAATAAATAATAACTTTATTATTGCCTCTAGGGCATATTTCCTTCAGTCTCCCACTTGCACTAGAGTCAATAATCTAGTTCACATCGCCATGTGATTTAATACCAATAGTTCACATCACCATGTGATTAACACCCATAGTTCACATCGACATGTGACCAACACCCAAAGGGTTTACTAGAGTCAATAATCTAGTTCACATCGCTATGTGATTAACACCAAAGAGTACTAAGGTGTGATCATGTTTTGATTGTGAGAGAAGTTTAGTCAACGGGTCTGCCACATTCAGATCCGTAAGTATTTTGCAAATTTCTATGTCAACAATGCTCTGCACGGAGCTACTCTAGCTAATTGCTCCCACTTTCAATATGTATCCAGATTGAGATTTAGAGTCATCTGGATCAGTGTCAAAAATTGCATCGACGTAACCCTTTACGACGAACCTTTTTTTTGTCACCTCCATAATCGAGAAACATATCCTTATTCCACTAAGGATAATTTTGACCGCTGTCCAGTGATCTACTCCTATATCACTATTGTACTCCCTTGCCAAAATCAGTGTAGGGTATACAATAGATCTGGTACACAACATGGCATATTTTATAGAACCTATGGCCAAGGCATAGGGAATGACTTTCATTCTCTTTCTATCTTTTGCCGTGGTCGGGCTTTGAGTCTTACTCAGTTTCACACCTTGTAACACAGGCAAGAACTCTTTCTTTGACTGTTCCATTTTGAACTACTTCAAATCTTGTCAAGGTATGTACTCATTGAAAAAAAGCTTATCAAGCGTCTTGATCTATCTCTATAGATCTTGATGCTCAATATGTAAGTAGCTTCACCGAGGTCTTTATTTGAAAAACTCTTTTCAAATACTCCTTTATGATATCCAGAAAATTCTACATTATTTCCGATCAACAATATGTCATTCACATATATTTATCAGAAATGTTGTAGTGCTCCCACTCACTTTCTTGTAAATACAGGCTTCACCACAAGTCTGTATAAAACTATATGCTTTGATCAACTCATCAAAGCGTATATTCCAACTCTGAGATGCTTGCGCCAGTCCATAGATGGATTACTGGAGCTTGCACATTTTGTTAGCACCTTTAGGGTCGACAAAACCTTCTGGTTGCATCATATACAACTCTTCTTTTTAAGAAATCCATGAAGGAATACAGTTTTGACATCCATTTGCCAGATTTCATAAAATGCGGCAACTGCTAACATGATTTGGACAGACTTTTAAGCATCTATACAACTGAGAAAATCTCATTGTAGTCAACACCTTGAACTTGTCGAAAACACTTTGCGACAATTCGAGCTTTGTAGATAGTAACACTACTATCAGCGTCCGTCTTCCTCTTGAAGATCCATTTATTTTTAATGACTCACCGACCATTGGGCAAGTCAATCAAAGTCCATACTTTGTTCTCATACATGGATCCAATCTCAGATTTCATGGCCTCAAGCCATTTCATGGAATCTGGGCTCATCATCGCTTCCTCATAATTCGTAGGTTCGTCATGGTCAATTAACATGACCTCCAGAACAGGATTACCGTACCACTTTGGTGCGGATCTTACTCTGGTTGACCTATGAGGTTCGGTAGTAACTTGATCTGAAGTTACATGATCATCATCATTAGCTTCCTCACTAATTGGTGTAGGAGTCATAGAAACAGATTTCTGTGATGAACTACTTTCCAGTAAGGGAGCAGGTACAGTTACCTCATCAAGTTCTACTTTCCTCCCACTCACTTCTTTCAAGAGAAACTCCTTCTCTAGAAAGGATCCATTCTCAGCAACAAATATCTTGCCTTCGGATCTGTGATAGAAGGTGTACCCAACAGTTACTTTTGGGTATCCTATGAAGACACATTTCTTCGATTTGGGTTCGAGCTTATCAGGTTGAAACCTTTTCACATAAGCATTGCAACTCCAAACTTTAAGAAACGACAACTTTGGTTTCTTGCCAAACCATAGTTCATATAGTGTTGTCTCAACGGATTTAGATGGTGCCCTATTTAACGTGAATGCAGCTGTCTCTAATGCATAACCCCAAAACGATAGTGGTAAATCGGTAAGAGACATCATAGATTGCACCATATTTAATAAAGTACGGTTACGATGTTCGTACACACCATTATGCTGTGGTGTTCCAGGTGGCGTGAGTTGCCAAACTATTCCGCATTGTTTTAAATGAAGACCAAACTCGTAACTCAAATATTCTCCTCCACGATCAGATCGTAGAAACTTTATTTTCTTCTTACGATGATTTTCCACTTCACTCTGAAATTATATGAACTTTTCAAATGTTTCAGACTCATGTTTCATCAAGTAGATATACCCATATCTGCTCAAATCATCTGTGAAGGTCTAAAATAATGATACTCGCCGCAAGCCTCAACACTCATCGGATCGCATACATCAGTATGTACTATTTCCAAAAAGTCAATTGCTTGCTCTATTGTTCTGGAGAACGGAGTTTTAGTCATCTTGCCCATAAGGCATGGTTCGCAAGCATCAAGTGATTAATAATCAAGTGATTCCAAAATCCCATCAGCATGGAGTTTCTTCATGCGCTTTACACCAATATGACCTAAACGACAGTGCCACAAGTAAGTTGCACTATCATTATTAACTTTGCATCTTTTGGCTTCAGTGTTATGAATATGTGTATCACTACGATTGAGATCCAACGAACCATTTTCATTGGGTGTATGACCATGGAAGGTTTTATTCATGTAAACAGAACAACAATTATTCTCTAACTTAAATGAATAACCGTTTTGCAATAAACATGATCAAATCATATTCATGCTCAACGCAAACACCAAATAACATTTATTTAGGTTCAAAACTAATCCCGAAAGTATAGGGAGTGTGCGATGATGATCATATCAATCTTGGAACTGCTTCCAACACACATCGTCACTTCACCCTAAACTAGTTTCTGTTCATTCTGCAACTCCTGTTTCGAGTTACTACTCTTAGCAACTGAACTAGTATCAAATACCGAGGGGTTGCTATAAACACTAGTAAAGTACACATCAATAACATGTATATCCAATATAACTTTGTTCACCATGCCATCCTTCTTATCCGCCAAATACTTGGGGCAGTTCCGCTTCTAGTGACCAGTCCCTTTGCAGTAGAAGCACTCAGTCTCAGGCTTAGGTCCAGACTTGGGCTTCTTCGCTTGAGCAGCAACTTGCTTGCCGTTCTTCTTGAAGTTCCCCTTCTTCCCTTTGCCCTTTTCTTGAAACTAGTGGTCTTTGTCAACCATCAACACTTGATGCTTTTCTTGATTTGTACCTTTGTCGATTTCAGCATCACGAAGAGCTTGGGAATTACTTTTGTCATCCCTTGCATATTATAGTTCATCACTAAGTTCTAGTAACTCGGTGATAGTGACTAGAGAACTTTGTCAATTACTCTCTTATCTGGAAGATTAACTCCCACTTGATTCAAGCAATTGTAGTACTTAGACAATCTGAGCACATGCTCACTGGTTGAGCTATTCTCCTCCATCTTGTAGGCAAAGTACTGTCAGAGATCTCATACCTCTCGACACAGGCATGAGCATGAAATACCAATTTCAACTCTTGGAACATCTTATATGCTCCATGGCATTCAAAACGTCTTTGAAGCCTCGATTCTAAGCCGTTAAGCATGGTGCACTAAACTATCAAGTAGTCATGATATTGAGCTAGCCAAATGTTCATAACGTCTGCATCTGCTCCTGCAATAGGTCTGTCACCTAGCGGTGCATCAAGGACATAATTCTTCTGTGCAGCAATGAGGATAATTCTCAGATCACGGATCCAATCCGCATCATTGCTACTAACATTTTTCAACATAGTTTTTCTCTAGGAACACAATAAACGGGGAGCAACATTGCGGGCTATTGATCTACAACATAGATATGCTAATACTACCAGGACTAAGTTCATGATAAATTAAAGTTCAATTAATCATATTACTTAAGAACTCCCATTTAGACAGACATCCCTCTAATCATCTAAGTGATCACGTGATCCAAATCAACTAAACCATGTCCGATCATCACGTGAGATGGAGTAGTTTTCAATGGTGAACATCACTATGTTGATCATATCTACTATATGATTCACGCTCGACCTTTCGGTCTCAGTGTTCCGAGGCCATATCTGTTATATGCTAGGCTCGTCAAGTTTAACCTGAGTATTATGTGTGTGCAACTGTTTTGCACCCGTTGTATTTGAACGTAGAGCCTATCACACTCGATCATCACGTGGTGTCTCGGCACGAAGAACTTTCGCAATGGTGCATACTCAGGGAGAACACTTATACCTTGAAATTTAGTGAGAGATCATCTTATAAAGCTACCGTCGAACTAAGCAAGATAAGATGTATAAAAGATAAACATCACATGCAATCATAATATGTGATATGAAATGGCCATCATCATCTTGCGCCTTTGATCTCCATCTCCAAAGCATCGTCATGATCTCCATCGTCACCGACATGACACCATGATCTCCATCATCTTGATCTATAACAATGTGTCGTCACATGATCGTCTTGCCAACTATTGCTCTTGCAACTATTGCTATCGCATAGCGATAAAGTAAAGCAATTATTTGGCGCTTGCATCTTATGCAATAGAAAACCATAAGGCTTTTGCCAGTTGCCGATAACTTCAACAAAACATGATAATCTCATACAACAACTTATATCTTATCATGTCTTGACCATATCACATCACAACATACCCTGCAAAAACAAGTTAGACGTCATCTACTTTGTTGTTGCAAGTTTTACGTGGCTGCTACGGGTTGAGCAAGAACCGTTCTTACCTACGCATCAAAACGACAACAATAGTTCGTCAAGTTAGTGTTGTTTTAACCTTCTCAAGGACCGGGCGTAGCCACACTTGGTTCAACTAAAGTTAGAGAAACTGACACCCGCCAGCCACCTGTGTGCAAAGCACGTCGGTAGAACCAGTCTCGCATAAGCGTACGCGTAATGTCGGTCCGGACCGCTTCATCCAACAATACTGCCGAAACAAAGTATGACATGCTGGTAATCAGTATGACTTGTATCGTCCACAACTCACTTGTGTTCTACTCGTGCATATAACATCAACGCATAAAACCTGGCTCGGATGCCACTGTTGGGGAACGTAGTAATTTCAAAATTTTCCTACGCACACGCAAGATCATGGTGATGCATAGCAACGAGAGGGGAGAGTGTTGTCCACGTACCCTTGTAGACCGAAAGCGGAAGCGTTAGCACAACGCGGTTGATGTACTCGTACGTCTTCACGATCCGACCGATCAAGTATCGAACGCACGGCACCTCCGAGTTCAGCACACGTTCAGCCCGATGACGTCCCTCGAACTCCGATCCAGCCGAGTGTTGAGGGAGAGTTTCGTCAGCATGACAGCATGGTGACGATGATGATGTTGTACCGACGCAGGGCTTCGCCTAAGCACCGCTACAGTATTATCGAGGTGGACTATGGTGGAGGGAGGCACCGCACACGGCTAAAAGATCAAACGATCAATTGTGTCTCTATGGGGTGCCCCCTGGCCACGTATATAAAGGAGTGGAGGAGGGGAGGGGCCGGCCCTCTCTATGGCGCGCCCTAGGGGAGTCCTACTCCCATCGGGAGTAGGATTCCCCTTTTCCTAGTAGAACTAGGAGCCCTTCCAAGTAGTAGGAGTAGGAGAGAAGGAAAGGGAAAAGAGAAGAGAAGGAAGGAGGGGGCGCAGCCCTTCCCCCTAGTCCAATTCGGACTAGGCCTTGGGGGGCGGCCTGCCTCTCTCTCTTTCCCCTAAAGCCCAATAAGGCCCATACACTCCCCGACGAATTCCCGTAACTCCCCGGTACTCCGATAAATATCCGAATCACTCGGAACCTTTCCGATGTCCGAATATAGTCGTCCAATATATCGATCTTTACGTCTCGACCATTTCGAGACTCCTCGTCATGTCCCTGATCTCATCTGGGACTCCGAACTACCTTCGGTACATCAAAACACATAAACTCATAATATAACCGTCATCGAACTTTAAGCGTGCGGACCCTACGGGTTCGAGAACTATGTAGACCTGACCGAGACACGTCTCCGGTCAATAACCAATAGCGGAACCTGGATGCTGATATTGGCTCCTACATATTCTACGAAGATCTTTATCGGTCAAACCGCATAACAACATACGTTGTTCCCTTTGTCATCGGTATGTTACTTGCCCGAGATTCGATCGTCGGTATCTCAATACCTAGTTCAATCTCGTTACCGGCAAGTCTCTTTACTCGTTCCGTAATACATCATCCCGCAACTAACTCATTAGTTGCAATGCTTGCAAGCCTTATAGTGATGTGCATTACCGAGTGGGCCCAGAGATACCTCTCCGATAATCGGAGTGACAAATCCTAATCTCGAAATACGCCAACCCGACAAGTACCTTCGGAGACACCTGTAGAGCACCTTTATAATCACCCAGTTACATTGTGACGTTTGATGACACACAAAGTGTTTCTCCGGTAAACGGGAGTTGCATAATCTCATAGTCACAGGAACATGTATAAGTTATGAAGAAAGCAATAGCAACAAACTAAGACGCTCATTAAGATAAATGGAAACTTAGACGCTTTCCATTACAGCGAGAATCCGACATGGTTATATTTAGTTGGAGAAACTAAACTTGTGTTGTAAACACGAGCCGCTGTCTGGCTCAGATCCCACACTGACACTGTGTTCATGTCTCGAGCAGGACAGCACCAGGCCTGTTGTGTGACTGTACAGTTGTAGGAGTAAGTTGGTTCAAAGTCACTCTGCTATGCCTGGATCCAATCCTTATTTATTGGAACTTGTAAAAGGAATTTGAAATTCCGCTTGATACTTATAAATTGATAGCACGGTAAATGTCTTTAACATGATCAATTCATGTCAGTTTTCCAAGTAAAATTTTCATTGTTTTATGTCAACGACCAATTAGTTTTATGGTGATGTTTTCTTTATACTTGTGCATGGGTAGAAACCAAGTCCTCTGTCTTTTTCACTTGCAAAATGTTTGTACATATGAGAGCTATTTATCCAAAACCACCATACTTGGGGTTAGGATAACAACTTAGTACCAGATTCTAGGCAGGGCACAAAAAACCATCGAAACTGTGCCTAATCTGTAACGAAGAGCACTGATGCTGGAATTTGGTCGTGAAAACAGCCAAACCGACATGTGGGTCCCACATGTCGGGCTGACATGGCGAAGACCGAAAAGTTTGACCGGCTGATGTGGCAAATAATATGCGGGCCCCACCTGTCAATGACTAGAAAGTCATCTTCTTCACAACATTTTTTCGCTGGAGCATTCAATCGAGCACCTTCAGTGCGCACATCATCTGGTCATTGAAGAAGGCACCGCATGCCATGGCCAGGTCGGAGCAGTGACCAGAGGAACTGCGGGCCGGCCGCCTCCATCCGAGAGCAGAGGACCCTGCGTGAAGAAGGCGGCCGTCCGC
The DNA here is from genome assembly GCF_003073215.2 of Triticum urartu. Taxonomy (NCBI): domain Eukaryota; kingdom Viridiplantae; phylum Streptophyta; class Magnoliopsida; order Poales; family Poaceae; genus Triticum; species Triticum urartu. Next base: position 56,850,342 of record NC_053024.1, on the reverse strand, counting down.
ACAGGCGAGGTCGCGCGGGGGCGCACCATGGAGCCGGCAGATGTAGCCGCGGCAGTGACAAACTCGGGTGGCGTCCATGGCGTTCTTCTGTGTTTGTGGAGGCGACAGTGGGCTCGGGCTGCTCGTGCTCGGCAGGGCAGCATGGTCGAGCGTCGCCGCTGCTAGCGCGCCCGCGGCCAACGGCGAGCTGCGGGTCGAGCTCCGGGGGGTGGTGTCGGTGGCTCATGGGGAGCAACGGGAGGTGGCGTCGAGCGCAGGTGCGGCGAAGGCGCTCCACCGTGGGGCACCGCCGCGAACAGGGCCTCCCGACGGGCGCCGCGAGCACGAGGACGAGCAGGGCGCTCCACCATGGCGCACCTCCGTCAATACGGGCGCGACCAGGGCCTCCTGGCAGTCGCCGCGAGCACGACCATGGCCACCATAGTGCGCGAGCACGGGTGCGGCCAGGCATCCCGGCGGGCGCCGCGAGCACTGGGACGGGCAGAGTGCTCCACCGTGGCGCACCACCGTCAGTACGTGCGCGACCAGGGGCACCTAGCGGTCACCGCGAGCATGGCCATGGCCACCACAGTGCACGAGCACGGGCGTGGCCAGGCCTCCCGGCGGGCGCGGCTAGGGCCTCCCGGCGGACACCACAAGCACGAGCGCGGCCAGCCGGCCAGGTCTCGGGTGACCGTCAACCACTAAAGGCGGCGAGCGTGTCCGGCGTTGTGAAGTGCACAGATGTGCAGATGTCGCCCAGTACGTGTTTGTTGAAATGCCCAGGAGAAAAAAAATAAAGATAAACACTTAAGTCTTTTACAAGTGGGACCCTCGTCCAAGTCAGCGTATTGTCCACACAAGCATGCCACGTCAGCATGACAAGTGGGACCAACTTGTCAATTTCACTGTTTGCGTGAGCTTATCAGACAATGAGTGCTCTCCATTACAGATTAGGCTCAGTTTCGGTGGTTTTTTGTGCCCTGGCTAGAATCTGGTACCAAGTCGTTACCCTAACCCCAAATGTGGTGGGTTTGGGTAAATAACTCACACTTGGGGTTAGGATAACAACTTAGTGCCAGATTCTAGACAGGGCACAAAAAACCATCGAAACTGTGCCTAATCTGTAACGAAGAGCACTGATGCTGGAATTTGGTCGTGAAAACAGCCAAACCAACATGCTAAATAAACGAAAGCTAAGAGCTCACTGATGAATGTGGCAGTGTTCTGTTCTCTGGATGTTGTAAGTTCGGGGCGCCGTGTCGATGACATGAATCATGTCAGCATCAGGATCCAGAGCATGGATGCCTCCAGGAATGGTTTCATTCTGGCTACAATATCGAGCCACTTGGCTAGATACCAACAGCTGCAGCATTAGGAGTTCAGAACTTAGCCTCCAAATGCACTCATCAGAGACATTTTATTGCCAAAGGAAATGCATTCAGTGCAAATGTTTCATACACCACCACCACCACCCATCACCTCACAGTGCAACGAATAATCCAAGAAAAGGCAACACTGATGTCCATGGTAGGCTTTCTCAGTTTTGCATGATGTTGTACCTCAGGCCAAAAAAACAAAGAGATAGCACTGCTAGTTTTCTAAATTCTAGCTACTGAATTTTCCCGACAAAACCAGGTTATTCTGGGGGAATGACGACGCTACTTCCTCGCTCCACGACGCGCTCCAGATCCGCGAACCAGAGTTTCAGCAGTGATTTCTCTCTTGCGATGCTTTCAAATCTCGGCTTCAGGTCCTCGATGCTCTGCTGCATCGTCAGGATCTCAGCTTCATGCCTGAACTTGTCCTCTGAGAGCATTTCGGCGGCATGGACTAGCTCCTGCATCTGCCTTTCAGCTTCAGCGTTCACCTCGTCCAGCTCCTTCACCTGGTCCTCCACCAGGGACTTCTCTTTGGAAACTTTCTCCAGCTCACGACTGGCGATCTGGATTGTCTCTTGCAGCTTACCTACCTCTGCACTGTTGGTGGACTTCTCCTGCAGCAGCTTCTCAGACGTGGCGGTAAGCTCTTGCTTGTACTTGCTGATCTCGGCATCGCTCTTGGAAATTTTATCGTCGAAACGCCGTCTGGCTGAAGCCATTTCTTCCTTCAGACTGACAATTTCAGCTTCCAGTCCCTTGTTCTGTTCCAGCAGCCTAGAGTGCTCTTCGGACAAAATTGCAGCATCTTCGAGCCTCCTTTGGAGACTGTTGATCTCCACTTCTGAAGATTGTAGCTTCTCCTTAGTTGACGCGAACTCTCCATCAATGTCTGTAATTTTGGCAGCATAATCGGCGCCATTTCCATTTTCCATATAATCGCAATGGCACCTCAGGCTCTTTTCCTCGAAAACCTCGAGCTTTTCGTTTGCATCAAGCAGCTTCCGGTTCGCGGCATTGAGATCGTCCTCGAGCTCGAGAACCCTCTGGTGCAATGTGTAGGCAATGCCATCATCCTCGCCATCCTCAGACTTCATGTCGGATTCTGACTGTGAAGCCGACTCGGGCTCCTTCCTCGAGGACGGTGAGTCATTGCTCTTATTGCTCAGAAAGAAGTCGAAACCGGCGGCTCTAGGGCTCTGCTCCCTTGTCCAGGACTTCTGTGGCTCAGGAGATGGTGTGGGCGACCTTTGCAGCTCTGAACCGAACTCAGAACCGGATAAAGATCCTTGAGACTGCATCCTTGAAGGGATGTTCTTGCGCAGTTCACCGGTAACATTGTCGTAGCGCTCAGCTAAAGCGCGGTACATCCGGTAGAAGTTCTCGACATGGGTGATGAGCACTGGGCGCCTCTGATAATACATTTGAGCTTTCTTTGCAAAGGAGTCGCCATCTTCCTCAATAAGCTGCACCATTTCCTTCACTTGCTTATCCATTTCTGCATATTTCAGTTCAGGGAAAGGTTGGATAAGGCTACTTTGAACAAGAACAACAGTGATAACATACAGAACAGATAACAGCAGCGAGGACAACACATCAAATAACTCAATTACAATCTATCTCCCCAATCCAGTAAAATGAGTAATAAAAGAAGAGCTTGAAGCAAGATCAACAAAGTAAAAATAAATAAATAAAAAAGCAGTAATTGTCAAGGAAAGTATCAACATTTTTTCTGTTTTTCTCACTGCCAATTTCTGCTAAAATAAAATATGTACAGAATTTCTCTCACTTGACTATGGAAGCATCAACAATAGTATTTATCATTTGTCTTAGTTTTTGGAGCAAATGCACAATGAACAGTCACATAAGGCTACCACACCTAAACCTAGAGTGACAGTAATAACCATCAAAACTTCTGCAGCTCCGTGAAGAATCAGATGGGGATACTGTACCATAGGCAACATATGTACATCAAAAGCATCTGAGGGCTAATAAAGTAGTGTGTTGTAGACTTGTACTTTTTCTTTATTATTATTCATTTATTTATGTCATCTCAGTGCAACATACAATCAGAAATTGTACTGTACCTATGCATGCATTGACGGTGTATGTTTACTAGCAAGTACTAAGAAAAAAATCATATAGGAAATTGTCCAGGTACAGTCTCAGCTTACCTTCGAGGTTTTCTGCAAGCCATTTTGAGTTCTTGGGGCTAATGTGACTATCCCACCACCATGAATGGCGCTTCCTGGATGGGTTCCTTTCCAAAGGCGGCTTCATGTTTCACAAATCTTCAAGGAGAGCTAGAAGTTTAGCAGATTCAAGCACTAAATGGAAAGAGGAAATATGAATGGTTAGGAACGAAAACTACATCTTTCTTCAGTCAAAGAGAAGAAAAATAAGTAATGATATGTTTAACTTTCCAAATCATAAGCATCAGGGTGAACTATAGCGCTGCGAAATGAATACACTATACCGCAACATAAATCAACCAATCTAAAATAGGTGTGGATAAGCATGTAAATTGCAACAATGCCAGCAGCCACTCATTCTAGTCCTTGTTAGTTGGATAATAAGTTATTTCCCATTTTTACTAACAGCATCCCATTATCATCTAGTAGTACCAGCGGTAGTACATTCGTGTAATGAAATCTGTGTCCTCGGGAAATAAATGCTTAAATCGCATCTGTGATGAACTAGAAGAAATGAACAAGAAATTGCATATCTGGACAGATCATCAGGTCAATGGATCAGATTGAGTTATATGTGCAATAACAAGACATGAGCAGCATATCTTCTTACTGTAGTATCAAGGATGATCCTTTTTTACCAAACAGAAAAGCAATGATTCAGCAGGCAGCTTTTACTGTTCCATCCATGAAGAAATAAGCGTGTGGATATAGAAAACAGAGGTGGCCATATAACCAAGACCAGATCAAAAGATAGCATCATCCCTGGAGAAACGCTGCAAGATCTTGGGAGCAACCATCTATCAAGAACAGCAACTAAACATGGCTTGAAGAAACTGAAACATACGACCGAGAAGAACTGGTACAGATTCAGATGAGCGGGAAGCGTCAAGAGCACAATCTCACCTGAGAAAAGAAGCTTCCTCCTCGCCTTCAGAGACGCAAGTCGTCAGGATCCTGCACCAGAGGCGCCAGCTCTGTTCATGCCTTCATGCTGACCAAATCTGAGCACTACACGGACAGGCAGGGGATAGAAAGAAATCAAGAAGGGGCCAGGAACAGGTAGCTGGAAGATTTATGCCTGGGTCAATGCTTGAAGCAAACGCGTGAGGGTCTCCAGCCCAGAGCGAGCTTGGAAGATGCAAAGGGGCACGAGACGGTGGCACATGACCAAGTACCACCGCCCACCTACTCCTACTCGTATGCGTATTACTGCTACCTGAAGGATCCAAGATCCACCGCTGCGCCCAGAGAGAGAAAGTCTCAACCTTTTTGTTCACACTCGTGGTGTAGGTACAGTGTTCTCAATCTCACAGGATCAGAAGTGATTTGAAAAATCTCTTGAGAAAAGCAAAAAAATAATGGGAGGTGGAAGGTAGCTAGCACAGAGATGGGACAAAATAGGCAAGAAATAAATATATGTCACGTGGTGTCACCGGCCATGTGCTGCGTGCGGTCAAGATTGCACGGCTGCAGGAGATGGGGATGTATGCAGTTGAATTCTTGCCGTAGAAATGAATAATGTGCAGGAGCAGAAGAAGCAAAGAGAGGAGTAAAAAAGGAGAAACAAAATCGTAGCAAGCAAGAGAGGTTTGCTGCTCCTTGTTACCTTCCAAAACTTGGCCTTTGCTCAAAGCTTTCTTGACAGGTAAACGGAAGGAAAAGGATTTGCAGGAAGTAAATAGTAGTGCTATTTCTGAACAGAGAAGTGTCAAGAAACCAGTTGCAATGTTTTTTGGCCTTGTATACCAATGGGTATGAACTATGAAGAGATGAACAAGTCAAGGAAAAGGAACTTGATTCACAAAAAAGAAAAAAGAAAAGGAAAGAGAAGGAAAAAGAGATTTACCGTTGGATCACAGGATCGGACAGCTGACGGGTGCGGCTTCAAGAAAAGAATTAACTGACTGCAAGGAATCGTAGGCTAAGCAGGCTTAAAACAGGCATCAATGAGGGAGGTTGGCCAATTAAATGGGCAAGAAACTGAAGTCTGAAAGCCTGAAACTTGCAGGTGAGTAAAGTGCAGGCCGTGAAAACTGACGCTTAGCCATGTGAAGCTTCTGAATTCCTGATCTCCAGGGCATTAAAAGAATCAGTTAAAACTAATGGTCCAATCCCTGCACACATCTCCTTGTATTTTAGTGGGTGTGCTGTCTCCCATTTTAGTGGGATTAAAAAGTACAGTATGCTATGTTGTGATAATTATGCCGTGTTTCTGCCACAGAGTAAACTTTTCTTGCAGCTTCCAAGAATGCAGTCATCTCCAAAAACTTTCAAGAATGCACTATGTAAGCTTTTCTAGAGCAAATCATGGAGAAAGGTAAGGTCAGCAGCTCAAGGCATGGACTGGTCACAGAGGCAGAGACAGAGACAGCAGACAGGTGGTCATGGCTGCCACCTCCATCATTTCTGCCATAATCTCTGGACTGGTCTTGCTTCTCAGCAGTCTTGCTTCCCTTTTGAATACAATTTCAGACTTCTGGGATAATAGAAATAGAAGGGCGAGTTCACAGCAGCACAAGGAGATCCAAAAGGCAAATTACTCGATAGATATGCGAATTCAAACTAGATAATATGAGGCTCATTAAATGGCAAAAAAGAAAAACAATGAGCCATGTCACAGGTTTGCAGCAATCAAGTTCGTCAGGATTTGAGAGAACAAACACAGCGATCATCTTCAGACTCGCGGCAACAGGCAGATTGATTGAAAAAGGAATGCCACAATGATCCATAATATATTACACCACACACATCATAGGGTACCAGTAGCTGAAGCAACTACAGAGCACAAGCTTTTACCAGGACTACTAAGGAGTAGACCGAAGCTACATGAAGAAAGGGGAAAGGGAAAGGGATGTTTACATTACATGGACATACTGATTTTAGGCATCCAGAGAGAAGGATCCAGCAAGCTGCTGGTTGGCTGATCACGTCGCCATCACCATCGGCCTCTTGTGGCCCTGCAGAACTTGCCGGAGCTGCTGATACCCGTCACGATAGTGCTCGAGCGAGAAGCACAGCTGCCTGATTGCCTCCCGCTTCCCCTCTGCGCTATCGAACGCCATGAGCTTCTGCCTCTCAACCTCTTCCTCGAGCTCACGCACCCGTGCACGCAGTTCTGCCACGGACTTCCGTGCGGCATCTGCCTCTGCTATCACTTGCACATGCTCCAGGTGTAGCTGATGCAAGTGGCTATCCATCTCCTTCATCTTTTCATCACAAGTTGCGAGATCACTCAGCAAACCAGACACCTTATTATCAACTGCAGCTTTCTGTGAGGACAGTAACTCGAGCTCTGTCTTAAGATTGGCAATATCTTGCTTCAATCCAGAGATCAGTTTCTCACTCTCAACAGATGCTTCTGCCTTTTCGGCATGAAGTTGCTTAAGCTGCGCCTCTGTGGATGACAACTTGTCTTCAAGAGAAGCATTAGCTTCTGACAGTTGTAGGATCTCAGCATCGAGAGAGGACTTCTCAAGAGAGAATTTCTCCAACTTACTAGCAATGGCATGTTCCAGATCCTTGACAGAGCCCTCCAACATCGATTTCTCTTGAAGTGCTCCTTCCAGATCAGCTTTGAGTTTCTCAATTCTAGTTTGTAGCTCCACTGTTTCAGCCCTCGAATCCTCTAACTCCCTATGAACTTGCTCAAACTCGATAGCACGTTCCTCGAGCACTCTCTTCTCATTTGAATCATTTTCCAGTCTTGCTTGCAGATCCTTGATTACCTTTTGTAGCTTCTTAATTTCAGCAGATGAATCATCTAGGCTGTGAGATGTTTGTTCAAGCTCCATAACCTGTGCCTCAAGCTGCAACTTCTCTTCCGACAGTTTTGCCAAGTTCCCTTCCAAGTTCTTGACCACTTCTTGGAGATCTCCGATTTCAGTCTCAAGAATAGACTTATCATAGGTATGCCTCTCAGATACTTCCTCAAGCTCCCGCTTGCATTTCTCAATTTCAAGGTCACGATATGAAAGTTGGGCCTCATGATGCTTGGCTGCTAAGGCCATTTCCCCTTTTAATTCCTCGAACTTGTTCTTGTTTTCCAGAACTGCAGCTTCCAAATCCTCCTTTTCACTGCTAATTTCTTTGATACTCTCCAATGAACGGACCTTTTCTTCAAGATCCTTCTGAAGGCTGTTGATTTCTGATTGCGAAGCTAGCAACTTCTCTTCAAGGTTTTCACATTGGCACCGCATATTCTTTTCCTCGAGTGCCTCAAGTTTCTCCATTGCTTCCTTGAGCTCATCTTCTAGCTCAATAACTCGTTCATTCAGTGCATGAGTAATCCCATTGCCATTCTCTTGGTTCGCTTCATCAACCTCGGAATCAGAATCAGAAGAAGAAGATGATGACGATCCATCACTTCCCTTTTTACCCTTCTCTTTTGAGGTCTTCTTTTCAGACTCAGGAGATGCGGGAGTAGACTGTGCCTCAGAGTCAGATTCAGATATACCTGAGCCCTGTGATTTGAGAGATGATGGCATGTTTTTTCGTAGTTCCCCAGTCACATTGTCATAACGCTCAGCAAGAGCACGATACATGCGGTAGAAATTTTCAACATGGGTGACAAGCAAAGGACGCCTTTGGTAATACATCTCAGCCTTCTTTGCAAAAGAATCTCCTTCATCCTCAATGAGCTTCAGCATCTCTTTAACTTGCTTATCCATCTCTGTTTGTTCAGAAAAGGTTGCAAGTGTAAATAGATTGCAGGATGAAATATCAGAGAAGGAAATTGCCATGGTGCTAAAGATAGCTACTCCTAGCAAGTGACAGAAGTATCTGGTACATAAGCAATTGAAGAAACAAGAATAGAGTCATTACCTTCTAGATTATCAGCTAGCCATTTGTTGTTTTTGGGACTAATATGACTGTCCCACCACCATGAATGGGCCTTCCTTGTGGGCATTCTACTCATGCGCTTCATTCTCACGATAAATAGGGAATCTTGTAAAAGGTAGACCTAATCATGAGATGGAGGCAAAAATGAGAATGTGAAACATACAAGTTGATGACTCTTGTGCTAAAGAGTGATCTGCAAGACTGCAATTAAAAAAACACTTTCCTCATAATATGTAGTGAAATTAGGGGGGAACAAAAAAGAAGCTTGCAAGGTTAGCTTATGGCTAGATTACCAGAATACCATTGCAAGTATTTGTGACAACAGAAAACAAGAAGGCACGGCCTGAGTACACCCATAAGAATAATAGGTGGAAAGAAAATATCCAAAATGTATAAAATTTAAAACCATGAATGGTATGAAGTATGAAGGTTTGCACCGCCTATGTACAGAAAAGTACTGGTTCACTCTATTCAAGAGGAAGAGGGAGAGGACTATGCAAGGCAACCTCCATAATGCAGGGACCAGAAAACTGATTAACTACCAAGAAGATGCGGCTATCATTATTCATGCGTAAATCATGATCTTATCAGCAAATCATGAAAAACTATTACAGCGAAATTGATCAAATATTGTGGGTACCAATGTTAGTTGGGGAACTAATTCATCATATAAGCATGGCTGGACTTGGTTATCGCACACCACAGCGCAAAAGATGTGGCAACTACCTGTCCCTTGTTAGGTCAGAGCAGAAGCATAATTCAGTGAACTCAGAATAAATTCAATCACAGGCAAGGACGTCACATTTGTCCTGACCCCACACGGATCAAAAGGCCAGGGTTCAAGATGAAATTTGCAATTGCAGATGAGCTGTAGTCAACTTCTATCCAACCAATAATTGAGGCCGGCCAAGTTTAGTAGTACAAAATAATATTTGTCTGTCAACCACAAAACATGGCCTGGCTTACACCTAGGTGGACACATGCAGCCATGGGGTGAGGAGACGAATCAACATACAACAACTCAACTAGCAAATCGTATTGTCAACTGGTACATTTTCAAGTCATGAAAGGACAGATACACCTATCTTGGATCTCAGTAAATTGTATAATACTTCCATTTCTTGCTGGCAATAATTTTGTCATGCATGTGAAGATGGCAATAAGTAACCATGACCACAGCTAGGCATGCAAATAAGCGTCATTACAAATAATTTGCCAGGCCCGCTCATGGTGGACCCAGACAAACACAGCAAGAAATCCAATCATCTTTAGCTATTTCTAATTTTAGAGCAAAATTTCATTCACATAAACAACTGACCAGAACCAATAGCCATAAAAAGAGAGAACGTGTGTAAAGATCGTGAATCCAAAAATGTGCGGAATTAATTTCAGCATCACGGATTGACTGCTGCATGTCTGTACTTCTTTACGATAATTGCCACCAGGTACTAGAGCCCGGTTGGTCGATTTTTTTTAAATGAATCCAAAACTATTGCGGGTCAATGGGCACACGCACCAGCTAATGGCCGCCCAATTGAATTTTATTTTTATTTTTGGTTCACAGCTAAGGTGGTGACAACTATATGCATGTTCCAGAACCAACCTAGCAGACCAGGCTGATCTCTGATACGTAGTAGGAAGGAAATATTCCGTAAGCATGCCACGGTTCGTCCTGCCTGCTTCGGGAGGGAAACTCTGTAATGGCGACATCTGAGCAACCTGAAGCGAATCCTGTATGGAGGGATAACGAAAAGCTGGAGCAGAACGTACTACTTTGGGATGGTCAGACCAAAGGGAAGGGGGCTTAAATGGCGAGCGAGCCTACGCTGAGACATCTCCCTCTTCAAGCGAGAGTGTATGCGCACACTGCGCAGCGTATGTGGCGAAAAGAAAAGGTGAAAATCAAGAGAAACGCGTCGCCACCACCCATCGCCATCTGGAGCGGCCCCGCCCCGAGGGACGGAGGAGGGGGGGGGGGGGGGGGGGGGGGGGGGGGGGGGGGGGAGGGGAGAGGGGGATGGATGGGGAGTGAGTGCCTGCCGTCCACGGACCACGGCCCCGATGGTGCTCGAGCGAAGTGGACTGGCTTTAACGCGACAGGGTGGAGGGGGCTGTGCCGGGGGAGGGAAGGTGGGGCCCCGGCTCCGCGCGGGAAATGACCGCGCTGCCCCTCGCCCGTGTTTTACGTGGGTGGGTGGGTGGAAGTGGAAGACGCGCGACGACGACGGTGACGATGGGCGCGTCGGGGTCGCGGGGCTGGTGGAGGTTAAGAGATGGATTAAACGCGTGGAACCACGGGATGACGGGCTAATCGGTCACTTGATTGATGGGTATGGTGGCCAACTGGCCACCCGGAGCGGGGCCGCCGCCGCGCGAGTTCCTCCACGGGAAGGTGAGAGCGAGAACAGGGGGTGGGGGCCACCCGGTGGTCTCGTTTGAGCTTCGAAATTTGAATCCGGGTGACGCGCCGGGGGCTCCGCAGGCTCCTGCTCCTCCCGGAAAAAAATTATATGAGATCAGGTCTCACACGAGATCCATTCTGAATTCTTTTGCTTCTTTAGCTTAAGCATGAGTGAATGTACTGGCTTGTCTCCACTCTGCGAGTGCTGCGATAGCACCTGGTTTCGGCGCCCGGTTCCGGCCATGTGCCCTCGAGAGTTTTCATTTTGGGTGTGGCTAGGTCTCAGTCGACTGAGATTTAATCAAGTCCCAGTCAAATGACGTAACATGCAAGAGAGAAACTGGAAAAATAAAAAATAAAATTTTGCATGGATCTCTAACATCTCACGGGTATAGCATCGACTGTAAGTCTTAGTCGACTGAAACTTAGCAAGACCGTTTCATTTTTCGTCGTTAATTTGATGTTGTCACCACTACCTTTGTGTGTGTGTCACCACTCGCCACCCCCGGTTCACTAGCATTGTTTCTGTTTAGGGGAGACCGGCTCTAATTGTCAAAGAACCATTTCCGCGTTCGATGCTAAACGTCTTAACATGTGTTCAGGTGAGCTCGCGTCCTAGGTCTTTCAAAAAAAATTGCTGAAAATGCAGTTCTATTTAGAATATTATTTAATTTGTCGGGAAGAGAATTCTCACCTTACACGCTCCATACCATGAGGTCACGCGGCGGCACCAAGGGGGGTGCTACTACTCGCTCAGCGTGGCAGCCCGAAGTGGAGGGGCTCGTAGTGCTGGAGCAGGAGCGCACTTGCGGCGGCTGGATCTCGTGCGTCCTCCGACGGGCACGCGTGGTGCGCATGCACGTGAGAGCTTGGTCACGGCTGGGGACCGAGGTGGTTCATGGCCTTGGGCAACATTTTTTTTTATCCTTGTCAGCGTGGTGCTCGGCATGGATTAGCGGTTTGTGCTGCGTCTGGTGACCGGGTCCTCGGTTGACAGATCTAGCGGCTAGTGTTGGTCGACGGCCTCCACAAGATGCGGTTGGTTGCTCGGACGATGGGCTTCTTCGACTACGAGCTGGCTTGGTGGTGGTGCTAGGTGGTCACCGTTGTGAGATGATGTGCGGATGAGGTGGTCTCAAGAGCTTGGCTGAAAACCATGTCTCGTTTGTGCCGGTGACCAACGATGGCGGCGGCCGTGGTTGTTGCTTATCTTTTTGGAGACATCGTTGTATTGTTGTTTCACCCTTCCCGTGCGGATCGATGCAGCTCCGGGAGGAAACCCTTGATCTGGTTTGATCGAACGATGATGTCGCCTTTGTGTCGTATTCCCTCCTGGGGGATTTGTCTTTGGAGCTGGATGTTGTCAAGCCAGACCAGTGAAAGACGATGGTGTTGGCACGAGGCTTCTGTGGCAATGATGATGGGGTGTAGAGTGTCGGAGACGTGGCTATGGTAGCAGTAGTCACCTCTTCTCCGGAGTGTCCACGGGGATTGTCTCGGCTAGTTTGTTGTTGTGTAGTCGAAGCTGCAGTCGTGGGGCCTCGGTGTTATACGATGACTGGCAGCATGTGGTTTGTTCGATAATCTTCTGCGCGCCAGCCATGCCTAGTTTTTCTTTGTGGTTCTTCGTCGGAGTCTGAGCTACGTTGTTTGGTCACCGATGGTCGGCTCTGGCATGGGTTAATTGTCATTTCAAAAAAAAAGCATTCGCTCGATAAAGCTTTTTTTCTAAATCGATGTATGAACAACTATCAGTCTATCATGAGTTTTTGTCATGCTGCATGCGTTTATTTATTTATTACATTTTGACAATATTTTGCTATGATTTTTCCCTTGCTTCAACTTACAGGAGTACTCTCTTCCTTTTTTGCAAAAATACCGAACTACTTTCTTGTGATCATCTTAGAGCAAATCCAACGCGTCGACTCAAATGGAAGCATATTTTATCCGTTTTTCGTCCGTTTGGATCGACTCATCTGTTTCCTTTGCGTTTGGATCGACCGGGCGTCCAATGAGCGAATGCATTTTCGTCCTTGCGGCTGGTCCGTGCCCATTTTGTAGTTCTTTTTGCAAACATAAGATAGACGATACATCTATTGGTTGTCAACGTGAGCCCACATATGCTCAACCAAATCATCTTGCAACTAAATGTGATCTTACCAATTGATACGTCTCCAATGTATCTATAATTTTTGATTGCTCCATGCTATATTATCTACTGTTTTGGATATTATTGGGATTTATTATCCACTTTTATATTATTTTTGAGACTAACCTATTAACCAGAGGCCCAGCCCAGAATTGCTGTTTTTTACCTGTTTTAGGGTTTCGAAGAAAAAGAATATCAAATGGAGTCTAAACGGAATGAAACCTTCGGGAACGTGATTTTCTCAACGAACAAGACCCGGGAGACTTGGACCCTACGTCAAGACACAAAAGAGGAGGCCACGAGGTAGGGGGCGCGCCCTTCACCCTCGTGGGCCCCCTGTTGCTCCACCGACGTACTCCTTCCTCCTATATATACCTACGTACCCCAAACGATCAGATACGGAGCCAAAACCCTAATTCCACCGCCGCAATTTTCTGTATCCATGAAATCCCATCTTGGAGCCTGTTCCGGAGCTCCGCCGGAGGGGGCATAGATCACGGAGGGCTTCTACATCATCACCATAGCCCCTCCGATGAAGTGTGAGTAGTTCACCTCAGACCTACGGGTCCATAGTTATTAGCTAGATGGCTTCTTCTCTCTTTTTGGATCTCAATACAATGTTCTCCCCCTCTCTTGTGGAGATCTATTCGATGTAATTTTCTTTTTGCGGTGTGTTTGTTGAGACCGATGAATTGTGGATTTATGATCAAGTCTATCTATGAACAATATTTGAATCTTCTCTGAATTCTTTTATGTATGATTGGTTATCTTTGCAAGTCTCTTCGAATTATCAGTTTGGTTTGGCCTACTAGATTGATCTTTCTTGCAATGGGAGAAGTGCTTAGCTTTGGGTTCAATCTTGCAGTGTACTTTCCCAGTGATAGTAGGGGCAGCAAGGCACGTATTGTATTGTTGCCATCGAGGATAACAAGATGGGGTTTTTATCATATTGCATGAGTTTATCCCTCTACATCATGTCATCTTGCTTAAGGCGTTACTCTGTTTTCATTAACTTAATACTCTAGATGCATGCTGGAGAGCGGTCGATGAGTGGAGTAATAGTAGTAGATGCAGGCAGGAATCAGTCTACTTGTCTTGGACGTGATGCCTATATACATGATCATACCTAGATATTCTCATAACTATGCTCAATTCTGTCAATTGCTCAACAGTAATTCGTTCACCCACCGTAGAATACCTATGCTCTTGAGAGAAGCCACTAGTGAAACCTATGGCCCCCGGGTTTATCTTCATCATATTGATCTTACAATACTTAGTTATTTCCTTTGCTTTTTATTTTACTTTGCATCTTTATCATAAAAATACCAAAAATATTATCTTATCATATCTGTCAGATCTCACTCTCGTAAGTGGCCGTGTAGAGATTGACAATCCCTTATCGCGTTGGTTGTGAGGACTTATTTGTTTTGTGCAGGTACGAGGGACTCGCGCGTAGCCTCCTACTGGATTGATACCTTGGTTCTCAAAAGCCGAGGGAAATACTTACGCTACTTTGCTGCATCATCCCTTCCTCTTCGGGGAAAACCAACGCAGTGCTCGAGAGGTAGCACCAATCATGCATTTGATGATGACGTTCGGTGAAACGTTGCCGCTCCTCCATGCTCAGGCACACCATTTTTACCCTGGAACTGAAACCCTCGGCCATAGATATGTTATGGGCACTCATCCTCTATGATCATATTGTGCATGATCACGCAAGCAGTCATCACCTCCCATAACTTTTTGGTACTCCAAGTTCTAGCAAGATACCGAACGATGCCCATCGAGATTGAAGACACCAAAGGCACGCTCCACATCCTTCCTAGCACTCTCTTGCTCTTGGGAAAATCTCTTCATCTTCTCTCCTGCAGGGTTGATGATTGTCTTCACAAGAGTAGTCCACTGATGAGTGATGATAGATATCGCCGGGTAGGTAGTATCATTTGTTGTAATGATGGCCATTGATCTCAACATTGACCTCCAGGCAGTTGCCTTCTGCAAGCCTAGCAAACACCGGAGAGCGTTGAAGCACGTTGATATCGTTGCGAGATCTAGCCATGCGGAAGAAAGGGTGCCAAATCCAGAGATCTCCTGTTGGCATTCATCGCCAACAACCGGGTTGTATCTGCATCATTTGGCTCTCTCAAGTACTCCGGGCCAAACACTGCTATCACAAACCCTCCAAAACTTACACATGGACTCTAGGCACGTCGACTCGCTCATTCAGACATACTCATCAATGAAATCACCGGGGAACTCCGTATGCAAGCATCTGAATTGTTGCAGTGCATTTCAGATAAGAGAAGAAGCCAATCTTTCTCAGGGCATCCTCCTTGCACTCGAAATACTTATTGTATGCCACCACCCCCTCCCGGATACGGCTGAACAAATATCTAGCCATAAGGAAACAACGCCAAAAATTGAGGTTTTTGAAGAGCGGGCTGGGGGTTTCAAAGTAATCCTTCTAGAGAAGGAAATGACCGCTCTCTCGGTTGCGATTCAACGCTGGAGTGTGCCCCGAGATCGAGGCCCTGAACATTGGCCGCTGTCTACTATGGTCATGACGAGCAACACAGCTGGCACGAGCTCCTCATCGTCGGATAAAGAATCATCCGAGTCTCAAAGAAAATTGTGGAAAAAGAACTCGTCGGCAGAGTCCATTTGTACCTTGCAGGCAAACCGTCGAACACCTTGCGGGCGTCGTGGAAGAAGTTGGCCGGTGAAGAGCCTCGTGCCTCCCCTAGACCTAGTAGCAGGCCCGTCGACGTCCAACGAGCGTGGCGGCGTCTGGCAAGTGAGGTCACGACGCTTGGGTGCTGCAGGCAGGGGGAAGCGTGTGGCGAGGGGGTAGTGGCGGCAAGGTCGGGGGCGTTGGAAGGTGGTGTGCTGCGGGGGGAGGTACGTGGGTGTGGACAGCTGGCCA
The DNA here is from genome assembly GCF_003073215.2 of Triticum urartu. Classification (NCBI taxonomy): domain Eukaryota; kingdom Viridiplantae; phylum Streptophyta; class Magnoliopsida; order Poales; family Poaceae; genus Triticum; species Triticum urartu. The sequence continues at coordinate 56,834,480 of NC_053024.1, read as the reverse complement.
CCGGAACCGGACGACGGCGGCGACGACGGGTGGGGCGGTCAAGTGTGCTGGCTGTTGTTGGGAGGAAGACGGGATGGCCAATGTGCCACCGACTGACGGGTTAGTGGAGGACAAAGGCCGTTTCGTATCCGTGCCGATGCAAACATGGCCCAAATTTGAACCGAAAAAGGGTCGTACGGTGGACAAAAAATGGAAGCACATCCGTTTGAATCGGATCGTTGGGCTGCCTTCTGTGTTTATTTCAATTCAAATGGATTGACGTGTTGAGTTGCTGTTAAGAACTTCTATGTTGTGATACAGCAGCTGGCTGGATACTACAAGGTCGTCAGAATGCATAAATTCCACACGAGATAAACGGATGAAGACCGCTGCGGTTATAGGGGCTGTTTGGTTTGAGACTAAGTTTGCCTAAGGTTTCCACACCTAAGGTTAGACAAGTTTGACCAACTTGGATGGGTGTTTGGTTCAAGCCACACCTTAGGCAAGCCATACTAGGGTCCCACATCACATACTCTCAAAATTTATGACAAGATTTTCTTAGGCTTGCCAACTTGTGGCTCTCATTTTAAAAAACTAACCTTAGACAAGTATGGCAACATTGTATGGCATAGTGTGGCATGGATAGGCCTAGAACCAAACAGCCCCATAATATTTTGTTGGACGGGTCAGCAAATGCAGCTTCGTTTTTTTAACTCGCGGGAGGCAGGCAGGGGCAGGCTCGGGAATTCGGTCGCGCCAGTCGACAGGCAAGGCCCCAAAAGCTGTGCGTACGCACAGTACGTCCTGGTCCGGCCTCTACATGGCTACATAGATCAACTTGATGAGTGCGCCGCGGGGCCCGCCCGGTCCCTCAGGCCGCGTCGCTTGCGCACGGCGGCGCGCGCGGGACGCCTCCGATTCGAACGAAACTCGCGGCGGTGGCGGGAGAGCCCCGGCGTTTCGGCCCGCTCCGCTCCGCTGCTCCTCGTCCTCTTCCCCAGAGTGGCGCGACCAGCTCAGGTGACGGGGCAAACCAAAAACGTTTTAAAATACAGCACCCGTGTGCGTTCGCCGACACGTTGCCCGCCCTCCGCGTGACGCGGCTCGGACGAAGGTCGCGCTGGCGCGACCGGAGCAGGCACGTCTGCCGGGACGCTTCGCGGCGCGTGGAGAACGCGGTGAGCGAGCGAGCGTGCGTATGTGTCAAGCTGAATGAGTGGACGGCCGGTAGAAGAGATGGATCGATTGATTGATGGTGAAGCGTCCGCGCGTGGTACTTTCCTTACCGTCGTTAAACTCGTGTGGCCGTGCGCTGGCACGCGCGTCGCCGTAGTTCGCAAGAGTCGCGGCCCTCGTGGATAAGGCCGGTTGGCAGCCACCGCCATGGCGCCATCGTCGCCGTTCGTGTCGCCGTCGCCGTGATCGGCATGCTCCTGTTGCTCCCGGCCGCCTCGACGCTTGTGTGGTGAGCCCGTCGACCGATCGTGTCCCCTCTCGTCCTCATTTTTTCCTTTTTGAAACATCTCGTTGTCAGGCTAGTCCCTTGCCATGCCTCGCTGTTTTTTTTAAGTGGTAAACCAAAACTTTATTGCGAAGTAGCAGCTCGGTTTACAGGAATAACAAACTGGTCATGGGGTAAACCCAGCCAGAAATGGCGACCAACATCTAACGAAGTAGAAAATTGAGCTAAATTGTGTGCATCAACATTCATAATACGACTTTCAAAAATGAAATCACAGCTTGCGAGTTCTCTCGCCCGAGCATTAATCTCTTTAATGATTGCACTATACCTTCCTTCAGTTCTATTCTTTATCTTCGCCACCATTGATTTATTATCACATGCAATAACAATTTTGTTGAGGGACAAGTCCAGCGCAAGAGATAGAGCTTCACGGCAAGCGAGTGCCTCCAATGTTGCCGGGTCTGAAATGTCAGTGAATACCATAGCTAACGAACCCAAGAAGAGGTCTATGTGATCACGGTAAGCCGTAGCGGATGCGCCACTATTACCATTTCTTGCAAAACCTCCGTCAACTTGTATCTTCGCCACCCCGAGGCTCGACGCTGTCCATTTCATTGTACTTCTCACCCGCATCCCACCCGTAACTGGATGCGTTGCTTTGCAAGACTCAGTTTTCCAGGACTCCAATTCAGATATGAAGCTAGTGACGAAGCCATGAGTGGCATGTGGACTCTGAAGGATTCCCTCATGGATCGCTTTTCTTCTTGCTGCCCAAATAGCCCATAGAGTAACAACTAACTTGATCATGCTAGCATGTGGTAAGTCGTCGATAGTTGAAAATAGCCAAAGCTTGGCATTTGGCTCAGTCGACGCTTGAACATAGTCAGCCACATCATCATCGACCAGAGCCCAAACGCAACGGGCAATAGAGCACTCCAAGAATGAATGGCGCCAACTATCCCACATCCCGCAAAGCTGGCATTTGTCATCGTTGGCCATGTTCCTTCCATGCCGAACATCTTCAGTGGCGATGGTGTGCTTAGCTAATCGCCACAAAAAATTACGAATCTTTCCCGGGACTTGGACTGACGAGAGCGAGGTCCAAGATTTAGCTTCAACTTCATAATCAGAAGAACCTGTATTCCCTTCGAGGCAGTCTTCTCCATGCCTTTTTGTATCTGCCAACATACGATAGGCCGATCGCACTGTGAAGATGCCTCGCTGTTGTAAAACGATTCTCTTTCTTTAGCAAAAGTTTTTCTATAGAAAGAGTATAAAATAAATAGAATCAGTATTTTTTTTAATAAGACCGAGGCTCCACAAACGCGACGTTTCTCACCCTCAAGGCCCACGAAAGGCAAAGCTGCCACGGCTCTCAAGGCCCATGTATGTTGATGTGCCCAAACACGAGCAAACACGAGCCCAACTAACCTCCTGAGAGAGCCCAGTCCCACCTCGCCTAGCCGAGAGCATTGAGCGGGAGAGCTTGCTATAAAAGGAGAGCCGGGTGCACCCTTGTTCCATACTTACCTGTACGGGGTCGACGGGCGATCAATAAGGCCCGTGGCCTAGGTTAGTGGCCCACATTGCACCTGGTGAGTGCGCCGGCCTATCATCTCCCTAAGTGGGAGAGTGAACGTCGTAATTTGTGGTAGAGGAGGTACGCGTTCGTGCAGCCCTTGCCAATTCTGCGAAATTAAATTTTGGCCCCTGGTTTCGAAGCTGGCTTAAGCTTTTGCTTTGCTGCCTTTTACATTTAGGTCCCTGAATACTTGGCCCTTAACATTTCAGTCCTCACTTTGAGGTTCGCATTGAATTAAATTTCTTATTGAAGCATGGTCTATATATAAGCTTGTTAACGTAAGCATGGTCTGAGCTTCAAAGGACCACCCCCAACTCTGCAGTGCACGTGTCTTGCTAAAAGTCTCAATGACAAACCACAAGCGCAGCATCAACCTTTTTTCCCCATCAATGTGGTTATCTCGATTGTCGTCCGTTTCAAAACATGTATCGAGTCGAACAAAGAGTCTGAAACACACTAGTAAAAAATGGGACGCACTATGATTTCAGGATGATGTTAGGATCAATGCGGTGATGCTCGGTCAACGGGAGAAAGATGCGTCGCAGAAGGTGACGTTTGTGGCGAATCGTTTGTGTCGTATAATTCGATCAACCAAATAGGAAGTTGGTCGGTCGAGCACTTGCCCTCACGCATGAAACAATGAGACACACAAAAACCGTTTGAATGTCCTAGCTTAACCCAACCCAAGTTTGTGGCGAATCGTTTGTGTCATATAGTACACCTCGTTCCTTTTGTTTCTGGGGTACAAGCTTGCTTGTTTCCATCCAACGATTAGTCAATTTCTTTTTAATGGCGGCGCTTAGTTAGATCCCACCGATCGACCTAGCTTCTCAATACCTGGGTGAGCATCGGTTTGCTCCTGCCTGTGGTCATGGGGATTAGTTGTCCGTTTCGAAAACGCGTGCGAGCAAGCAGCAGTTTACTTAGATTGTGTGGATTAGTGACCATCAGACTTTTATGAAGATGGTCGTTCAAATTCACTATGATTGTCCACTTGTTTTTTTGTTCCGGTACTCTCTAGGATTTATGGTTTTCATGGATATTGTTTTGTCCCTCCTTGTGATTTGTTTTTTCTTTGAACTAGGATAATCCATTTTTCGGTAGTTACAAGATGTAAACCCATTAAGCCGCACTTTATGGGCACCCTATGGGGGTGTCATGTCATCATCAACACAGCGTCGGCTTATTGGACCGGGTGGGACACGCTCGTTGGTTGATGGTGGGAAGGAAATTTGAAGGAAGCTATGTAGTTGCCTCACCCCGCTCAAACACACTCGGTTTCCTCCCCTCATATCCGACAATGACGCGTAGTAGCTAGCTTGTCATGGTACGTAGGTTTATTTTGCACGATTTTGTATGATTATATGGGATGAAATATGAGAGACTCGAATGTACAACACCAAGTATAAGGCGTGACATGTCACTGTTTGCGGACGCACCCAGTCACGTCCGCGGGCGTTTGAGTGGTCCGATTTGCCTAGTCCGGCCGTAGATGCTCTAACTTAGCCCATATTGAAGGTATTGCCTTTGGATAAACTTTATTCCTAGATTTTAGAGGTTTGTATATACAATGACTGTATAATCATGTCTTGACCAATATAGCTCTTTGAATCGTAAAAAAAGTAAAAAAAATACTTATCCTTTTTTAGTGACCGTCAAATACATTTTTTCTACCACTAGCAAAAGGACCCATGCATTGTAACGGGATTTTTTTTTATAATCTCCAATAGTCATGATCATATTTTGCTCAATCTCGTGAAATAATGTTTTTTTAACTCATGAACATATTTGCAATCTTGAACATTTTCAAATTCATAAGCACTTTTACAATTTTTTGAACATTTTCAGAAGCCAAGAATATTTTTTGATTCATGAACATTTTATACTATTTGCAAACATTTTTTTTAACAATTTTCTTGAATCAGCGCACATTTCTAGAATGGACGAACATTGTTTTGGAAATTGGTGGAACAATTTTTGAAATACACAAAGATTTTTTTGATTTAACGTACATTTTGGAATCAACGAACATTTTAACAATAAATAAACTATTTTGTAAGTCACGAGCCGTTTTTAATTTTTAGTATATTTTTCCATTCACGAACATTTTTTGAATTGGTGAAATTTTGTTCAATTTCATGAATCTCTTTTAATACACGAACTCTAAAAAATCGTGAACATTTTTGGATTTTCTGAACATTTGTTTTCAAAATCTTGAACATTTTTTGAATAAGAAAGTATTTCTTATAATTTTAGGAACATATTTTCAACCCACAAACATTTTATGATCTATTAAATATTTTATTTGAAAATCCTCAGTTTTTTAAATTTTTGGACCTTTTCGAAGTCCCAGATCATTTAAAGTAGAAAAAAAACAGAATGACCATGAAATATTTATCTGCCTTGCCGGGCCGAAGTGCGTCAATTAATTGTTATGCAACTTCTACTGGGCCATGCCCAGGCTACACCAATTCTGATGGGCGGTTCAGCCTCTCCCATTCTCTCAGTCCCAGGCTACAACCCCAACCTCCAAACACCTACCTCTGGAACCCTGACCTCGCCGCCGCCCGTCCGCTCGCACCACCGACGCCGGCGATCCCCACGCCGCCCTGGTTCTCACTCTTGCTCCGCCCGCGCGGCTTCATTTGAGCTCACCATTTCGTGGTCACATTACTCAGATTAGCTCTCGTGGTGCTGTTTGCAGATCTAGCATTGTCGACCTCAGCGATGGCGTCGCCGTCGTCGGACTCGGACAAGCGAGGCGAGCTGCGCCCCCCGGAACACATCGCCGGCGAGCTGCCCCGCGACGCGCTCTACGACATCCTGCTGCGTCTCCCGGCGAAGGATGTATGCCGCCTCCGCGCCGTCAGCCCCTCGTGGCGCTCTCTCACCTTGGACCCGCTCTTCGTCAAGGCCCACGCGGCCCGCCACCCGGGCCCGCTCCTCGCCACCACCTTCGCCGACGGCGAGTCCCGCGGCGTCAGCATCGTGGATCTGCTCTCCGGCAACGTCATCAAGCGGATACGCACCTCCGACCCCGACCTGAGAGTGCAGCGCACGCGCCTCGACCGTGTCTGCCTCGTCGGAGGGCGCCACCCTCTGGGCGTGCCTGTCACCCTGCTCGACCCGGCCACGGGTGCTGTCATCAGCTCGTCGCAAGTCATCTCCATGAAGTATGCTGGTTTGCTGAAGACCAGAAAGGCATCCATGGACTCGTGCATTTTTGGGAAAGTCCCCTCCACAGGAGTGTACAAGGCGTTCCGCTTCCTTGAAATTCGCCCTCTGGTTAGTCCGCAGCAGCTCTGCGAGGTCATGACTCTCAACGGCCGCAGCCCTGGACGGTGGAGGGCAAGACCAGGACCTCCGGGCCGTGTCTTTTCCGATCACACGATGAAAAGCGCGGCCATCGATGGGGTCGTGTATTTCTTGATGGATTTTTCAAACATGTATCAGTCGAAGGTGACCATCAAACCAGCCAGCATAGCTGCATTCAACCTGGAGACAGAAGTATGGATGCCGCCGATTGATGGTCCGGAACAAGTCAGCAGCTTATATGACGAAGAAGATGTGCTTCCTGTCTTCGAGGACCCCAGAGCTGTGGGGATTCTCTCCATAACCAATTTGAATGGGTCCTTAGTGGTGGCGCAGGTTCATCATAGTTCACCTCAATCGATGGACCTATGGTTTCTGATGGATCGTGAGAAAGGTGTCTGGGTTAAAAAGTACAGCATAGGTTATTACCGACGTGAGGATCATTTTAGTTATCCTTTGCTGGTGTTAGATGACGAGAGGATTGTCTTTGTGATGCAACTAACGGGGCTGCTACAGGTTTATGATCCAAAAACAGAAACTTACACAGATTTGTGGCAGCTGGAAGATTTCCAGTCTATGTGTATTTACACAGGAAATCTGCTGAGTCAAGAGGCTGGTTTTCACCGCTGAGGTGAGTACTGTATTTGTATGCACATATTTACCATGTGTCGGAGTGAGGCTATAAAAATGAGTTAAGCCAGTTCTAAGCGTCATTCTCAATAGTCAATACCCAATCATTTTTTTCTGATTTAGTTAAACTTGACTTGTTAATGTCGCTTGCAGTTATGTAGCTAGTAGCTCTCCCAGCTGATAATATAACAACTAACAATGACATCTAGTTGAATGTTGGTTTAAGGATCAATAAGTAGACCATGTAAATAATAGCTCCTCCTCACTGGAGTTTTGTGAAGAACCATTAAAAAAAGGATATACTGCCATCTTAGGAAGAAACTGGCAAATACTCTCTCTTTAACAAAATGTAAGATGTTTTTTATGCCCTATGCAAAACCAAAAAACGTGTTACATTTTGGTGCCGAGGGAGTATTTATTTGTAGGTTTATATTAATGTGATTTTACTAGATTAATGTAAACCGAAAGGGCTATTTCATTATTTTGATTCTTAAGGCCTTTTTGGTTATTCTTAGACGCCAAATTGGATTGCAGATTTACTGGGGCCTAGTTTGTATTAATCTTTATATGTACATCAAGCAGGATCTTCTAAGTCATATCTCACGAACTCCACTTTTTTTCATTCGCCCAACGATTAGCATGGTCATTAATGTATTAAGTATACCCTAAAATAGCCTAACAACATGCATGCATAGATTTTTACCATTTGGATGTCAGTGTGGGTTTTGGTGGTATTTTCTCCCAATCAACCTAAGTAGCACAGTGAATGTTTCTTCAGCCATTCTTTTGTATTGCTGTATTGTCAACTTATTGTATGCTCTTGTTTACTGACACAAGCTGGCTAACAGGCAAGCTGGTCAACAATGAGCGTTTCAATTTCCTTTTCCTTTTTGCTCATTTAAGCTTGAGGGGCAACATAGTTATTATGATAATTTTGAAGAATATTTTTGTAGGCTAACAGAATGTGACATACTAATAAAGAGTGCAGCAGTTTCACCAGGCGCTAAGGATGGTGTGTTTTAGACCCGACGAATGGTATTCTATTGAAACGAGCAAATTTTGCCTTGAATTATCCTTTTTCGGTTAATAATAGTAATAACATAACACTGTCTTATTAGTTGATACACCAAGTGTGTTGATTAAGGCCGTGTTTGGCATTGTGGTGGATTATGATATCCTATTTGGTTGAACCGATTTTACATGTCTTGTCATTTTTGTGTCAGCTTTGGGTGTCATCTTCAGAAAAGGAGCTGAAAATTGCGTTTGGAATTTTTATGCGTTGTAATTGTCAATGATCCTTTTTATGCTGCCAAATTTTTATCCCCACCATGGCGTAGCACAGGAGTATATCGCTGGCTTCACTCTCTGTTTGCTTGGTGTCTAATGTATCTGCTGCTCTTTGCGCTTACAGGCCAAGCATTCTACAACGTGCATCATCCAAAGAGGCGCCACTCTTTTTCCTGATGACGATGTCGCGTGCTGCTAATTTGTCGATGAAGCCAGTTTGCTCAGTTGAATTGTGCGAGCCTTCTCGTGAATCTTTTTACCGTCTGTAGAATCTACTTTGCTAGTATGTCTCGCTTGCATGTGTGGATGGACCATGCGTGACAATGTCCTGGAGGACTCTTAATCATGTATGCATCGGATTGTCATCTATCCTTTGTCTTTTTGTGAAAGCAGGACTGACAGTTTGGCTTTGTGACTCTAATTTCAAAATACATTGTCTGCGAGTCTCTCTTAGGAGAGGCCATGAATTTGGAAAAGAAAATTACAACTTCATGGAATAATTGTTATCTTGGGAGTTGGGAAAAAAATAATCTTAAAACCATGAAAATTCGAGACCGGTCCCTTTTTTTTTTCTTTCTGTTGTAACCCTATTGGAATGTGGTAGAAACTTTACACTGTCATGGTTTTCTGCATTACTGAAACGTGTCAGTTTTGTGTTAACTTGAACGAGCCTTCTTGTATTCCAGTAGCTAGTCAGGCTGTAGAACCATGTTGGCAAAAATCCCTTGGATCGTGTGAAGATGCGTGGGCTAATCTAATCAGCACGAGGGACAGGAGGAGATCGTCGCCCAACGCACGCGATCGCCATTTCACATGGCCGGATGGATTCTCCACGGAATCTGAGGCAGACAGGCAGGCCCTACCTTAGCGCACGCACTCTCCGTCCCTCTCTATAAGCTCGTGTGATGAGCCATCTGGACGGATAGCATCTGGATCTCGGACTGGTAGTTGTTATTAGTCTTCAGGCAACAGAAAGAGAGCGAGCATGGCAGGGCAGGGCAGCTACAGCCGGCTCGCCGCCGACGAGGCCGCCGCCGCCGCGACATCCGCCGACGACTACGACTCCAAAAAGCTCCGGCTGCTCGGCTACGAACCGCAGCTCAAGCGCAATCTCTCGTACGTGCTCCTCCTAGTCCTACTCCACATTAACTTTTCACCGTCTCCATTTCATTTGATTCAGAAATCGCACTTGCTAAAGCGTGCTGCGAATGCGTGCAGGCTGCTGTCCAACTTCTCGGTGACCTTCTCGATCGTGTCGGTGCTGACGGGCATCACGACGCTGTACGGGACGGGGCTCGAGTTCGGCGGGCCGGTCACCATGGTCTACGGCTGGCCCATCGCCGGCGCCTTCACCGTCGTCGTCGGGTTGGCCATGGCCGAGATCTGCTCCGCCTACCCGACCTCCGGCGGCCTCTACTTCTGGAGCGCCAGGCTCTGCACCGAACGACGCTGGGGCCCCTTCGCCTCCTGGCTCACCGGATGGTAAGATCACTCAACTCACTTCACTTATTGCAGTCGACCGTGCAATTCGTACTAGCCCGCCATGAATGAATTGAAGAAATTGGAGTACTACGTGGTTAAGTCCTGCCCGTGCAATACCGGAATATCCATTTCTCAAGATAAAAAACCCTGGAATTTCTGGGAGGGAGGGGGCGTAAAAGTCTTGACATGACGAATTTTGAGGCGACTGCACGTGCTTCTCCTTGAAACTATAGTGCGAAAATTAGATGTTGAATTGAATGGGCGTAGTTTTGCCTCAAGCTGGAAAGAGACGTGCAAATATCTTTTGATTCATTTCTTTGCATGAACTGGACCGGTTGAACACGAGTAGTACATCTAGTCCGGCCGGCACACAGAGTCCATGCTGCACTGCACGTGCGCTGCCCAAATGATCCCATTCTTATTTCTTTTTCAAACGACATTTCCACAGCAGTCCTTTTTTCTTTCCGAAAAGGATCAAACCTATACTCCCTCCATTCCACAATGTAGTGCTTCCTCTATCTACGTGCTTCAACTTTGACCGTAAATTTAACTATCAAGACCGATTGCGGCGGGAGCAAAAGTTATATCAGTGATTTCGTATTCGAAAGAAGTTTTTAATTATGTAACTTTTTCTCTCGCCGCAGTCGGTCTCGTTCGTTAAATTTATGGTCAAAGTTCGACCTCGGAAAGCGCGGGCGCACTATATTTTAGGATGGAGGGAGTATTATAAGGATTTATCAAAAATATAAAACACCTCAAACATAATAAAAAATACATCGAGGTCCATATACCATCAAACGAGACTACTGCCACCGCCAAAACGAAGCCAGTCTGACCTTGTCGATGACAACGGGGATGTCTTCATGCACATATCCATAAGGATCAGCGCCTCGGAGGAGCTCGTCTAATATGGTCTGACAACTGAACTTGAGAAGGACCGAAGCTCAAAAAATTGACTTGAAAAAGAAACGTCCACATCCGCCCAAGCGCCCCCTCCCCCTACGAGGACTAACCCTATTTATCTATTAGCGGAAGCCGAGGCATCAAGATTCTTCTCCATGCCACCAACCGTCGGAGCGGCTGGCAGTTCCACAACCGTCTTAGCTAGCAGATTCTGTGACAATCAGAATCGGGATAGAAATTGGAATAATCTTTTTCTTTGCTCCATCCAATCAGATGGAATCAAAGTTGCCAGTCTGTGCTAGTGCAAATGGATCTGCATTTGACGTTGTTTAACGGGGTGACGTGGATCTTTGGCTTGTGTTCATGTGCTCGCTCCACTTGCGTGCTTTGACATGTGCGGCTGGCCACTAGACTCATTCACGCCATAGAATCTGATCTTGATTTTTTTTTTCTGGGAAAAATCTGATTTTGATTTGATGGTGACGGGTGTTTGGATAGTAGTATATGCTACTATTAGTATGGGGAGAACATTCAGTGATATCATTGAATAGTACTCCATCTGTAAAGAAATATAAGAGCATTTAGATCAAGTGATCTAAACGCTCTTATATTTTTACACGGAGGGAGTAGTATATGCTACTATTAGTATGGGGAGAATATACAATGATATCAACTCCCAGATCCACATGCTCTCATTGTTTAAAAAAATCAATTCTAAATATTTTAATTTTTCGAAAAAATGTGACTGTTCAGAAGGAATGTGTTACAACCCATAAAAAATCAGCTTCAAATTCAAAATGCACATTGAGAAAAAAAAGATCTAGACGTGAATAGTGTTAATTTTGCTTTTGCCTTTTTGTGACGAGTAAAGTGCATTGTAGGTCCTTGAATTATTTCTGGGGGGTCACGTAGGTCCTCAAAATATGAAAATCGTTATCCGGGTCCTTGAAGTGCAGTAAGCGTGGCATACAGGTCCAACGTTTGCTTGACCCCATCTGACTGGCCAGCTGGTGCCGTTACCGTGACAAGTCGGATAGGGGGATCCACAGGTAACGGACATTGGTCAACAGTGCACCGGCGAATAGTTTTTCATACGCGATAAACAGTGCGCCAACATTTTCAACTTATCGAATAGTTTTTCAATGTTCATGAGTTTAAAACAATGTTCGCAAATCAAAAATATTTTTAAAATTAATCATTCATGAACATTTTCAAATTTATCGTCCGCGAACATTTTCAACTTTATCATTCGAAAACATTTTCAAAATTTTCGTTCGCGAACATTTATTTGAAAGTCATGAGTCAAAAGTATCTTTAATAAACATTTTTTACATTATCGTTCGCAAACATTGTTTTAAAGTCACAAGTCACAAATATTTCTTTTAAATGTTCACAGCTTACAAAAATGTTCTCAAATCACACATGATTTTAAATTTATCGTTCGTGAACATTTTTATAAATTTGTGAACAAATATTTTTCAAATTTATTCTTCATGAACTTTTTTTATGTCGCAAACCACATATATTTTTAAAGTCATGAACAAATATGTTTTTAAAATATTTTCCAAATTTATCGTTTGCAAACATCTTCAAATTTATTGTTCGCGGACATTTTTTCAAAGTCATGAACAAATATTTTTCGAATTTATCGTTTGTGAACATTTTCAAATTTATCGTTCTTGAGCGGTATGGTAGTGCGTTATAGGATTTTTGACTGTTTTTTGCTATCTTTTTAATTTACTCTTCACCCGTGCATTGTTCATCGCGTATGAAAACTGTTTGCCGATGCACTGTCCACCAACATCCGTTATCCTACGGGGCCCCCTGTCTGGCGTGTCACGGTTAACGGTGCTAGCTGGCCAGTCAGATGGGGTTAGGCAAATTTTGGACCTGAATGACACACTTATTGCACTTCGAGGATCTGGATGACGATTTTCATAGTTCGAGGACATATGTGACACTCCTGCAATAGTTCGAGGACCTACAGTGCACTTCACTCTTTTGTGACACTGTTCATGCTAAATTTGTCATTTTTGGTTTCTCAATGTGTATTTCGAATTTGAACCTGTTTCTTTTAGGTGCCGTAGACACATGCCTTGTGAACACGAAACATTTAAAATTGCTGTTTGAAAGTTGGTATCATGTGAGTATTTAAGGGATGGTATCACATGATACTTTCCCTATCAGTATGTATGGTTCTTCTAATTTTTTTTTAGAACCAGTATGGTTCTTCTAGTTGGGACAAGACAAGAACCATTCCGGTAAATTATCTGTTTCGAGACAGCCTCTAATGATGTGATGTTTGTTGTCTACTCCCTCGGCTGCGTTGGCGTTGCATGCATGCAGGTTTAACATCGTCGGACAGGTAAAAACTCTCCCAACCTTTGTCTGTCTGAATGTGTTTTCTCATTCACTCTGAACTCTGAAGTGACAGGAGAAAGAATTTTGTTGCAGTGGGCAGTGACAACGAGCGTGGACTACTCGCTGGCGCAGCTGATCCAGGTGATCATCCTGCTGAGCACCGGCGGCAACAACGGCGGAGGGTACCTGGCGTCCAAGTACGAGGTCATCGCCATCCACGCCGCCATCCTGCTCAGCCACGCCCTCATCAACAGCCTCCCCATTGCGTGGCTCTCCTTCTTCGGCCAGTTCGCGGCCGCTTGGAACATGCTAGGTGTCTTCGTCCTCATGATCGCCGTGCCGGCCGTTGCTACGGAGAGGGCCAGTGCCAAGTTCGTCTTCACCAGTTTCAACACCGACAACAGTGCCGGAATACACAGCCATCTCTACATCTTCCTCCTGGGGCTCCTCATGAGCCAGTACACGCTCTTAGGATACGACGCGTCGGCGCATATGGTAATTGAGGAGAGCTTTTGTAGGTGTTAGGACACTGACAACATATGTAGGTCTCTTGGTAACGCTATTTTGCTCATGCATGCATGGCATTGGCATGCGCGCAGACGGAGGAGACCAAGAACGCAGACACGAACGGGCCCATCGGGATCATCAGCGCCATCGGCATATCGATAGTGGTCGGCTGGGGATACATACTCGGCGTCACCTTCGCCGTCAAGGACATACCCTCCCTGCTGAGCCCCGACAATGAAGCTGGAGGGTACGCCATCGCCCAGGTCTTCTACCAAGCCTTCAAGAGTCGCTACGGCAGCGGCGTCGGCGGGATCGTCTGCCTGGGGATCGTCGCCGTCGCCATTTACTTCTGCGGCATGAGCTCCGTCACAAGTAACTCGAGGTGATCATCATCGTCTTCTTGGGTATCTGCATGCACTTCTCGATCGGCACATAGCTAGATCTGAAATCTCACAATTTCCACGTGTTTGATGGCTAGGATGGCGTATGCTTTCTCGAGAGACGGCGCCATGCCGCTGTCGTCCGTGTGGCACAAAGTTAACGAGCACGAGGTGCCCATCAACGCCGTCTGGCTCTCGGCTTTCGTCTCCCTCTGCATGGCGTTGCCGGTAAACATGAACCCTCTTGTCTGGATTGACACCCAGTAGTCAATGTACTACTACAACAGTACAACTACATGCTCCAGTTAATCCTGCGCTGATAAACCCTCCGATTGGAAACTGCAGTCGCTGGGCAGCCTGGTGGCGTTCCAGGCCATGGTGTCGATCGCCACGATCGGGCTCTACATCGCGTACGCGCTGCCCATCTTCTTCCGGGTGACGCTGGCGCGGAAGCACTTCGTGCCGGGGCCCTTCAACCTCGGGCGCTATGGCGTGCTGGTGGGGTGGGTGGCCGTGCTCTGGGTGGTGACCATCACCGTGCTCTTCTCGCTGCCGGTGATGTACCCGGTGACCAGGGACACGCTCAACTACACGCCGGTCGCCGTCGGCGGGCTCTTCATCCTCGTCTTGACGTCTTGGGTCGTCAGTGCCAGGCACTGGTTCAAGGGACCCGTCACCAATTTGAGCGGCTAGTTTCAAAGTGTGCGAAATTGTTGTGGCGGAACGCCATGTGACGGGAATTTTGCTGGGAGGATTAGTTGTCCACTGCAGCTACTGTAGGCTGGTTGTGTCCGAGATTCTTAATAAAATCTCATAGAATACAAAGGCCTTCCACAGGAGAGATGTTGTAATTAATTTCTTCAACATGACTGGAAGGCGTGCGATTGCCCTAATTAAATCTTACTCCCTCCATTTGGAATTACTTGTCTCGAATATGAATGTATCTAGAACTAAAATACGTCTAGATACATTCATTTCTGCGACAAGTTATTTCGAACGGAGGGAGTACCTGTTTTTTCTTTAATTTGCGGGTAAATCATATCGTGTTTGTTTCGCGAGAGATTTGGATTTTGGATTTTTTAAATGACTCCACATTATTTTTCATTAAAGAAACCACTAAAATTTAAAGAAAATTTAAAAATAAAGCATCAAATCAACGGAACAAACCGAAGTATGAGGCAAAGAGAACACTACATGCTCTCTCCCTAAGCTCACCAGCCATTCAAGCAACCAGACAATTTTTTGTGACTTAAATTATTAACACAAGGAAAGCATCTACGCAGCAACATAATCTGATACTCCCTCCCTGCATATAAGATTTAGTCAAAGTCAAACTTTATCAACTTTGACTAAGTTTATAGAATTTTTTTTCAAGATTCACAATATGAATTCAATATTGTTAGATTCATCATGAAATTAATTTTCATACCACATAGTTTTAGTATTGTAGATGTTGATATATTTTCAAACAAAGTTGGTCAAACTTTATAAACTTTGACTTTGACCAAATCTTATATGCAGACTAAAAAGAAACGGAGGGAGTAAGAAACAAAGTTTTTCAGGCACATAATTGAAGAACGATATCACAACACATAGAAAACTTAGCGCAGCAACAAAATCTGCTAAAAAACAAAGTTTTTCAGAAGAACAAGAATGGTCGAAGAGCCACCATAGGCAAATAGATGTCGTCACAACACTTCAATCTTCAACACCATGGGGTTCCATCCATGACTTATTGCAAACACCTCATAGAGCGCCTTCTTAATCATTTCCACTCCTTCAATTCTTTCTCGCTCGATGTTTTTATGCAAGCACGAGTGTCAACAAAATGGGAATTGATATGTGACATTTTTTTTTAAATCTGGTGATTTGCAACAAAGGACGGTGTTGCAAACAACAGCGAGGTGCTGGTGCCTTTGCAACGTTGTTTGTGTTGTGAAGGGGCTTTGCAACATCATCTATGTTGCAAAGGGGCTTCAGAACATGTGGCAGTTGAGCATTGCAAAGGGGTTTGCTGTGGACACAACATAGGCCACGTTGTGAAGGTACAAAACGCTTCGACGGGTGCGCAACATAAGCCATGTTGCAAGTGGTTGGAAGTAGCAGAGACCGAACGGCGATCGGGCTTGCGCTCTTCGAGTTCTGGCCAAGTACTACGAGAACTCAGATCATATATGTTTCTCCGCTTCATGATCCCCATTGCCAGCCAATCTGAGTTACTCCTTCCTAACTTGTTTTCTTGTGTTCGTATGGTTTCAGCGTCGTACTTAAACTCATCGGTACCACCTTGTGGCCGGCAAGAAACCCCAAGACAGAGACAGACAGACAGACAATCATGTCTAACCTGATGGCCGCCGGCTTTTTGGTGGTTGTAGGAGCAGCGGCGATCCTCGGGAATCACAGGTCGCCGACAAGACGTCAGCATGAATGGCTTCTAAATGCAAAACTAGAATCAAAGAAGAAGGAACTGTATGAACTATTCCGTGGGCCAAGGACAGACATGGTGAGACAATTTTTCACCGTGATACAATACTCCTACTTGTTGTCATGCATTCTACAGTACTTATTTATGGGAAAATTTTGTTTTTGTCACTCTAGATTTTACCAATTTTCCTCATGCCACTCTAGATTTTCACATTTCACTTTTACCACTCTTAGTTTTTGACAATTATCACAACTGCCATTCCCGTGACAAAAACAAAATTTTCAGAGTGGCAATTGTGATACATTTCAAATGCTAAGAGTGGCAAAAATGAAATAAAATTATTTTGCTTTTGCCACGGAATGACAATTGTGATAATTGTCAAAAGTTAAGAGTGTCAAAAGTGAAATGTCAAAATTTAGAATGGCATAAGGAAAATTGGCAAAATCTAGACTGGCAAAAACAAAATTTTCCCTTCTTCAAGGCGTCAACCGGGGACTGCTTATGGTAGTGGAGTTGCTGGTGGTTCAGAGTCGGCATGAAATGGCTTCTGCTG
Organism: Triticum urartu; assembly: GCF_003073215.2. Classification (NCBI taxonomy): domain Eukaryota; kingdom Viridiplantae; phylum Streptophyta; class Magnoliopsida; order Poales; family Poaceae; genus Triticum; species Triticum urartu. Next base: position 56,817,617 of record NC_053024.1, on the reverse strand, counting down.
TCCCCGGTCTACTAGTTCCTGAGTAATCTTCTGCACAACTCTAGTATATTAATTCAGTGCTCACTACCAGTTCATGTTTTCTGCTGTTTTTGAATTTTAGGAAAAATATATTGGATTAGGATCCTTTTTTCCTCTATGTGTATTTTACATACCACACCAATTTTCTATAGAAAATTTCTAATTTCTATTAAATCAAAATAAGATAATATAAAATATTATATTATTGTTGGAAAAAATTGTCATTTGATTTGATACATATTATGGGGCCTCAAAAGATTCCGAAAAAAACCCAAAGCTTAGGATGCGTGAAGAGACATCGGAGCCAAGGCCCAACGCCTGGGTGGCCTAGGGTGCCTATGCGCCCCTGCAGGCCTCTGCAGGCCCAAAGGCGTCCGAGGGGCATCTACGCACCCTAGGGCTCCCCTCTGCCCTCTTGTGTCTGATGGCTTTATATACCCCCAAAACATCCCTCAGAATTATCGACCAATTACAGTGAGCCCCCCCTTTTCTCTCTCGGTCTGTCACAAAGACATTAATCCAAAAAATTCTCGATAAATTTCCAACAACAGATAGATTCAATTTTTGTATTGATAGGACAAATCCATGGGGCAGCGGATTCAACTTCTTTATTTATTGAGAGCAAGATAGACATACACTTGAAAACAACATACAATGGTTACAACATCAACCCAACAGTAAACTGGCATATGCACATCGCATATGCATCCCCACACGGACTTACGTAGCACTCCAAGACAATTATATGTCTTGAAGCTCACATATTTGTTCTTTATCGAGACACACTGCACGACATTACATACAATACACACAAAAGACGTAGGCATGGATAGAACTAAAAGAAAATGATGATTCAAGTTCAGGCCGTACGTACGGCTTAATGATCCATCTCTTACCATCTCCCCCCCTCATGAAGATTTTAGTTCAATCTTCGGAGGGTTTTGCGACTCCACTTGCTTCAGGGCAACAAAACCATGTAGCAGGGCTGCAGAGGCAATCCTCGGAGGGTTTTGCGACTCTGCTTGCTGGAGGGCAACACCACCATGTAGCAGGGCTGCAGAGGCAATCCTCGGAGGGTTTTGCGACTCCGCTTGTTGGAGGGCAACACCACCATGTAGTAGGGCTACAGAGGCAACCCTCGGAGGGTTTTGCGACTCCGCTTGCTGGAGGGCAACACCACCATGTAGCAGGGCTGCAGAGACAATTTTCAGAGGTTGAGCGCTCCTGCTTTGCGAACTGCAAAAGCCGAGCCGACGCATCAGTAACTGCCATCATCTGGCCCATGATCAGGACCAGCACACAGAGGGCAGCTAACTTGAGACCATTAGCGAAAGCCATGACGGCCATAGCTAAAAAGCTCGATAAGATTGTATATATTGTACCGTTCTCGAAGATTGGCGAGATGTGTGAGTGAGGTGTGAGATGTTACTAAAACTCCACTCCCTTTTATAGACATCTCCTGGACGTGCACGACCCCAGCTTACATATTAGTTAATGATATAAATCAGTTGGCGTAAGCGTAGCGAACTGTTCAGTTTGGCCCTGTACGTGCCAAAGCTCCTTAAGCCATCTCTGGCTACTTTGATCTCTTGTCCAATCACCATTTGACTAAGACATCTTGTCCTAGTGCATGCACGTGGGTTAGATGAAGAGATCCATCACGTTCGTGCACGCAACGCAAGTGCCTCATTTTATACAGATTATAAAGATCCCTTTCAGAGTCTTCATATTGACTCAGACGCTTGAAAATATCATAAATTATCTTGATAAAAAGGTTTTGTGCACTATAACCATCATTGATAACAACAATCATTAGATCACACATATTTCACTTTAGGTGACACACATAATTCTAACTTATATGCAATTTCCGTTAAGAAAATATGACCTAAAGAACCCCTGATACTAAAAAATCACCAATCTCTGGCATTGTAAAAAAGAAACCAAAGTACTAAAACACCTACTTCTATCCTAAAAAAACATCTATTTCTCTATTAGCCACTTAGGGCATCTCCAAGGCGGGCCTGCAAACCTCCTGCAACCGTCCGGATCACGCTGTCCGGACCGCGGAAGTCATCCAACGCCGGCCTGTATTGGTCCGGAGAGCGGTCCGAACGCGATTTCTTACATAAATCAGAGACAAAAGTGGGGGAGGTTTGTGGCAGTCCGGACCGCTCCCAAGCCCGCTTCTGACCGCCCTGATCCATCAAAAACCCTTTCCCCCTCCTGCATGCGCTCCCCCCGGCGCCACCTGCCCGCATTCATGCCGCTATAGAGCACGCCGCTCCGCATTGAAGATGGCTCAGGACGGACGCGACCTCTCACTGCCTCCGCTATTGAAGCGGCGCGCCGGCCGAGGGCGCCGCCTGTTGCACGCCCGGCTGAACACACCTCCTCATCGTATTCATACATCCTATTAACCCCGTGTGGAAGCCGAGAAACCTACTCTGGCCACACGTCCGTTCATGAGCGGCCCGACATTTAACGCAACGCCGGCTGAGCTCCTACATCCGTCCGCTATTTAAACGATGGCAGATGTCGGGCAAGAATCACACCCCTCCGTCGCTTCCCCAATCTCGTCCTCCACCACTCTTCTGATGGCTTCTGAAGAGCAGTTCTCCGGCATACAAGCCTGCTGGGTGGCCTGCCGAGTCGGCCGGATACGAGCGGGGCAGCTCGCTTCTCCACCTCCCGAGCCTCACCCGACGGAGCAAGTTGCCGCCCTAAGCTGTCTTGTGGTTCAGCAACTCGCCGTTCCAGGCCCACTCGATGAGGAGTGGCCAGTTTCTCAACGCCGGCACAGACGTCATTGTTGTCGTCGAATACCACGCCTCCCATGCTGCGACCGCGCCATGCAGGCATATGCAGAAGTCGGGTGCGCGGAGAGAGACGAGTCGGTGGCCGACACCTCTGCGTCCGCCGCCATTATCGAGGAGAAGTAGAACACGGGAGCCCGCCACCGCTTGGGTCTCACGAAGGCCACCGCCGAGGCGACACCGGCGTACACAACCGGTGTCTTGCCCGGTTCTTCTCTTGCGAGGATCTTCGTTGCTCCCGCATGAGCTTCACGGAAGCGGAGCCCCCCCTTCCCCTACTAGTGAAGCATCAGCCAGGGGTTCCACTCCGATGAGCGGTGGGGAAGCGAGTCGTCTTTTGTGCTAAAGCATATACCTCCGGGTGTCCCGGTAGTCCGGTGATCGGGCTACCGGACATGAGGAAGACAAAGGGATCCGCGGACGGCGATTTAGATTAGGTATTAATTATACCTTCAGCGCCGGACTACCACCGTTGATGTAAATGTACTGCAATCCGTCATGTTTATATGAAAATCTGCCTTTTTTATATGAAAACCGTCATGTTTGCATGAAATCCGACCGTGTTTGCATGAATTTTGTCGGTTGGTTTGAGGTGTTGTGAAAATGTATGCAGCTAGCGTTGGATGATTGTCTCTCTTATCTATGTCTGTGGACTGGTCCCACCTGTCCGCGAACGGATGCGGGAGGTTTTTTACGGTTTGCCGTTGAACATGCCTTATGCCATCATATAAAAGCCAAGCAAAATAATTACTCATATATACAATTATAACAAAATAAGCACAAACAATTGCTGTCTTGGACGATTACACATGCCTAAGAAAATCTATATACACCAGTCACATATGAATAGTCACTGTCCCGAGGACGTGGGTTGCAAGCCTGCAAGGCTATACCTCGCTAAAAGAAAAATCACTAGTGGTTGGGACGTCACCCTGTGGTGCTGTTTGAGAGAAAGCTACGCGCATGTTTTTATTTTAAAAAAATACATAGAGTCCTTGTCTCTGTTTAAAAAAAATCCTCACCTTTATCTAAAAAATAAGTAAAAGAAAAAAGAAAAAAATTACCACCACAGCCTACCAGCTAGTGCCACTTTGCATAACCCTTCATTTAAAAAAAAATACCAAATCCTCATCTTCATCTAAAAAGAAAAAAATGCATTAAAAAATAATTCACACCTTCATCTAAAAAAATTTCAAAAGATTTTTAACCACGGCCAACCAACTTGTGCCACGTGGTATAGCTGGTTGACTGCCCTTGACCCGTAGCTTAATGGGTTTAATTAATGTCTCGGTGTTGTTCTTGTGTGTGGTTCCTTGTTCTGTGGCATCTGTGATCTTCTGCACTTCCATGTGTCATCTACCAGTGTACCAGTACTTTCGATGGTTTCCTATTAACATGAATGCTTAATCGAGTAGCTCAACGAGAGCGGTGAGGATAAGAACGACAACGGACCATGCATGCAAGTTGCATGCTTTGGTGATGTGTACCCACCTCTTCTTCTTCTTGTCCTAATTGCAGGAGAAGAAACCACTGGTTGCTGTCGTCGGCCTTGCAATTTCTTCGTCCGCATTCAAGGAGCTATCTCGATTCATGCATGCTCGAGTACTTCTTTTCGGGAAAGAAAATGCTCGAGTAATTGGACGTACGAGAGAGTGGTGATCCTTTACATCGCCGGCATGGATAAGAGACGGGGGAGGCCGCGCTGCTAGTTCATTTCATTTGTCCCCGTTCTTATCCTAAGAGCATGTCCCGTTGCCATCCACAGTGGCCGCTTTATTAGTTTATTTACTCCCTATTGCATGCATATGGGCGTGGAATTATCACCACACGCAACATTATTATCTGACATTTTATCCCTCGTGCATGCTTATGGACATGTATAGAAGGCAGGGAATTATCAACACATGTTACCTTGAGGAGCCGTATTTATGACTAGTAGTGTAAGAGCAATTCTAGCAGACCCCGCATCTCGTCGTCCTGCAAAATGCGTTTGCAGTTTGCGCAAAACCGTTTTTGCGGACCGGCGCGGACTGACACAGATGCAGACCCCGTATAATGGATCGTAAAAAAACATATTCGCGTAATATGCTTTTTTACGGGTCGGCTTCCGCGGGTTCTGATCTGACGCAGCTCCTCCCGCCCCGCAAAACTTAGATTTGCAACTTAAATTGATCTAGCATAATGCTTTTCTTTACTTTTGCAACAACATTAGATACAAAAGATATCACCAAATCTTGGCTAGAATAGCAAAACCAAAGAAAACAAGAACCACAAGTGTGCATTTTAAAAGATTTCCAACTTCCATAACTGCTCCCACTAGTTGAAGCAATATCTTCTCCATGCACTTATTGTTGATCTGCGGATTCTTGATCTTGCTTTCTTCATTCTTCATCTTTGGTTTCAAAGAAGTAGACGTTGCTTCCCCTCTAGTTACACATGTAGCCGCATCATTGCCTTCGATTGTACCAAGGAGTGCACTAACATCTATTAAATTTCTTTCTATCAACAAACCAATGTATTGGACTTCCCAAAACCAAAATGAGCATCCTTCGTCCTACACAAAAGAAGCTCAAAGTGAGCTACCGCAATCGAACTAAAGAATGAGCTATGAAACGAGCTACCGCAAGTGCACGTACCCCGTCGTTTTTGCATTTGAAGAACACCCATCCGGGGTGCTTCGGCGTGCTCGAAGTGAGCCGCAACACTTTTCGCGTGCAGTCGTCGCACTCTATGAGCGGCATCGGCAAGTCACAAAGACGCTGCGCGAGCGCCGAGCCCGGTGGACGGCCGGACGAGTCCATGCCCGCAAACCTTCGGCGACGATGGGCAGACGAACTCGCACCTGCATGCGGCGATGCGCCCTTGACTGGGCTGTGGGAGAGGCTCCCCGACCACTCCATAGCTTGGGGCAGCAACTGGCGGCCGAAAAAAGCCAAATCCGGCGGCCCGCGATGAACTGCCGCAGATCTGCAAATCCGGCGGCTCGCCGACGCAGGGGGGAGGGGGGAGACCTCGTGCGCGTGGCGGCCTTCCGGCGTGCTCCTGCCGGCTGCGGTCGCCGGAATCTTGGGCGGCGGCGCGAGAGGGGAGAGGAGAGGTGGTTGGTGGGAGAAAGCGCGGGATGAAATGTCCCCCCCACCAACCGCTTCCGCTTATATGCAGGGCACCGCATCCGCGAGGGGGAAACCCGCGTTTTCCCAGGTTGGGCTCGGGATTTTGCCGCGCCCCCTACAAATTTTTGCGGGCCGGGGCGGGATGTGGGGTCTGATCGGACGGGTTTTTCCGCCCCGACCCGCATTTTGGCGGTTATTTTACGGGTTGGGGTAGGATGCGGGGTCTGCTAGAGTTGCTCTACGGGCATCTCCAACAGCAACCCGCAAACCTCTCGCATCCATTCAGACCGCCTTTGCTATCTTTGCCAATAAATGATGAGCTACAAAAGAATTAATTTTTTTAAAACATTCAACATGGTCTTATATCGGTCCGTGACGTGGTCCGGACGCGTTTTCTCCCGCAAACCGGAAACAAACGTGAGGGATGTTTGCGGGAGTCCGGACCTCTGTCACGTGCTCTGACCGCCTTGCCCCTCCCCCCGTGCGTACTTCCCGCCCGTTGCTAGCTGCATGCATTCATGCCGCCGTTGAGCGCGTCGCTCCGTATTGAAGGCGGCTCAGGACGGACGCGACCTCTCACTGCCTCCGTCATTGAAGTGGCGCGCGCTCGCTGCACGCTCGGCTGAACACGCCTCCTCGCCGCATTCAAACGCTTTCATTAAACCCGCATGGAAGCCAAGAAATCTACTCCGGTGACACGTCCGTCCAGGAACGGGCCGACATTAAATGCAACGTTGGGTAAGCTCCTCCGCCAGCCCTCTATTTAAACGAGGCCATACGCCGGACAAGAATCGCACCACTTTGCCGCTTCCCATCTCCTTCCATCATTTTCTCCACTCTTTCAATGGCATGCAACGAGTAGGAAGAGCGGTTTTCCGGCATAAAAGCCGCTTGGATGGCCCTCCGAGCCCTGCGGATATGAGCGAGGTAGCTCGTTGCTCCACCTCCCTCGACTAGCCCGACGAAGCAAGTTGTCGCCCCAAGCCGACGCGTGGTTCAGCAACTCGCCGCTCCAAGCCAGCTCGCGGAGGAGTGGCGTTTTGCTCCAGGCCGGCACGGGTTTCGTCCCTGCCTTTGATGACACCGCGTCATACCACGCCTTCAGTGCCTGCGACTGCGCCGTCCGCCGTTGACGCACGCGTAGCCGCACCATGCAAGCAAAGAAAGAAGCCGGTTGCACGGATGTTGACGAGGTGGCAGCCAACACGTGCGCGCTCGCCGCCATGATCGGGGAGACGTAGAACACAAGAGGCCATCGCCGCTTAGGTCCCATAAAGGCCATCGCCGAGGCGACGCCGATGTACAGAACCAGTTCTTGTCCGGTTCTTCTTCAGCATAGACCATCATCGGGCCACGCCTGAGCTCCATGGAAGCGGAGGCGCCCCCTTCTCCTCCGGCTAAAGCATCAGTCCATGATTCTGTTGGGGAACGTAGTAATTTCAAAAAAATTCCTACGCACACGCAAGATCATGGTGATGCATAGCAACAAGAGGGGAGAGTATCGTCTACGTACCCTCGTAGACCATAAGCGGAAGCGTTATGAGAACACGGTTGATGTAGTCGTACGTCTTCACGATCCGACCGATCCAAGTACCGAATGCACGGCACCTCCGAGTTTAGCACACGTTCAACTTGATGACATCCCACGAACGCCGATCCAGTAGAGCTTCACGAGAGAGTTTCGTCAGCACGACGGCGTGATGACGGTGATGATGTTGCTACCGATGTAGGGCTTCACCTAAGCACCGCTACGATATGAACGAGGTGGATTATGGTGGAGGGGGGCACCGCACACGGCTTGGAACAATCAACTTGTGTGTCTATGGGGTGCCCCTGGCCATGTATATAAAGGAGCAAGGGGAGGAGGCCGGCGACCTCATAGGGTGCGCCCCAAGGGGGAATCCTACTCCTACTAGGAGTAGGTTCCCCCTTTCCTAGTCCAACAAGGAGGGGAAGGAAAGAGGAGGAGAGGAGAAGGAAAGAGGGGGCCGGCCCCCAAAGCCCTAAACCAATTCGGTTTGGGCCTAGGGGGGTGCACTCCACACTTCCTTGCTGCCCTCTATTTCCACTAAAGCCCACGAAGGCCCATTGACCCTCCCGGCGAATTCCCGTAACTCTTTGGTACTCTGAAAAACACCCAAATCACTCGGAACCTTTCCGATGTCCGAATATAGTCGTCCAATATATCGGTCTTTACGTCTCGACCATTTCAAGACTCTGCGTCATGTCTCCGATCTCATCCGGACTCCGAACTACCTTCAGTACATCAAAACACATAAACTCATAATACTGATCATCATCGAACGTTAAGCGTGCGGACCCTACGGGTTCGAGAACTATGTAGACATGATCGAGACTCATCTCCGGTCAATAACCAATAGTGGAACCTGGATGCTCATATTGGCTCCTACATATTCTACGAAGATCTTTATCGGTAAACCCCCATAACGGTATGCGTTGTTCCCTTTGTCATTGGTATGTTACTTGCCCGAGATTCGATCGTCGGTATCTCAATACCTAGTTCAATATCGTTACCGGCAAGTCTCTTTACTCGTTCTGTAGTGCAACGTCCCGTAAGTAACTCATTAGTCACATTGCTTGCAAGGCTTATAGTGATGTGCATTACCGATAGGGCCCAGAGATACCTCTCCGACAATCGGAGTGACAAATACTAATCTCGATCTATGCCAACTCAACAAGTACCATCGGAGACACCTGTAGAGCACCTTTATAATCACCCAGTTACGTTGTGACGTTTGGTAGCACACAAAGTGTTCCTCCGGTATACGGGAGTTGCATAATCTCATAGTCAGAGGAACATGTATAAGTCATGAAGAAAGCAGTAGCAACAAACTAAACGATCATCGTGCTAAGCTAACGGAATGGGTAAAGTCAATCACATCATTCTCCTAATGACGTGATCTCGTTTATCAAATGACAACTCATGTCTATGGTTAGGAAACATAACCATCTTTGACCAACGAGCTAGTCAAGTAGAGGTATACTAGTGACACTCTGTTTGTCTATGTATTCACACATGTATTATGTTTGCGGCTAATACAATTCTAGCATGAATAATAAACATTTATCATGATATAAGGAAATAAAATAATAACTTTATTATTGCCTCTAGGGCATATTTCCTTCAGTCTCCCACTTGCACTAGAGTCAATAATCTAGTTCACATCTTTACGTGATTAGTTCACATCTCCATGTGACTAATACCCAAAGGGTTTACTAGAGTCAATAATCTAGTTCACATCACTATGTGATTAATGATACGTCTCCAACGTATCTATATTTTTTGATTGCTCCATGCTATATTATCTACTGTTTTGGACATTATTGGGCTTTATTATCCACTTTTATATTATTTTTGGGACTAACCTATTAACCGGAGGCCCATCCCATAATTGCTGTTTTTTTGCCTAGTTCAGGGTTTCTAAGAAAGGAATATCAAATGGAGTCCAAACAGAATGAAACCTTTGGGAACGTGATTTTCTCACCGAACATGATCCAGGGGACTTGGACCCTACGTCAAGAAACAAAAGAGGAGGCCATGAGGTAGGGGGCGCGCCTACCCCCCAGGCGCGCCCTCCATCCTCGTGGGCCCCATGTTGCTCCACCGACGTACTCCTTCCTCCTATATATACCTACGTACCCCAAATGATCAGATACGGATCCAAAACCCTAATTCCACCACCGCAACTTTCTGTATCCATGAGATCCCATCTTGGGGCCTGTTCCGGAGCTCCGCCGGAGGGGGTATCCATCACGGAGGGCTTCTACATCAACACCATAGCCCCTCCGATGAAGTGTGAGTAGTTCACCTCAAACCTACGGGTCCATAGTTAGTAGCTAGATGGCTTCTTCTCTCCTTTTGGATCTCAATACAATGTTCTCCCCCTCTCTTGTGGAGATCTATTCGATGTAATCTTCTTTTTGCGGTGTGTTTGTTGAGACCGATGAATTGTGGGTTTATGATCAAGTCTATCTATGAACAATATTTGAATCTTCTCTGAATTCTTTTATGTATGATTGGTTATCTTTTCAAGTCTCTTCGAATTATCAGTTTGGTTTGGTCTACTAGATTGATCTTTCTTGTAATGGGAGAAGTGCTTAGCTTTGGGTTCAATCTTGCGGTGTCCTTTCCCAGTGATAGTAGGGGCAGCAAGGCACGTATTGTATTGTTGCCATCGAGGATAACTAGATGGGGTTTTCATCATATTGCATGAGTTTATCCCTCTACATCATGTCATCTTGCTTAAGGCGTTACTTTGTTTTCATGAACTTAATACTCTAGATGCATGCTGGATAGCGGTCGATGAGTGGAGTAATAGTAGTAGATGCAGGCAGGAGTCGGTCTACTTGTCTCGGACGTGATGCCTATATACATGATCATACCTAGATATTCTCATAACTATGCTCAATTATATCAATTGCTCAACAGTAATTCGTTCACCCACCGTAGAATACTTATGCACTCGAGAGAAGCCACTAGTGAAACCTATGGCCCCCGGGTCTATCTTCATCATATTAATCTTCCAATACTTAGTTATTTTCTTTTGCTTTTACTTTGCATCTTTATCATAAAAATACCAAAAATATTATCTTATCATATCTATCAGATCTCACTCCCGTAAGTGGCCATGTAGGGATTGACAACCCCTTATCGCGTTGGTTGCGAGGATTTATTTGTTTTGTGCAGGTGCAAGGGACTCGCGCGTAGCCTCCTACTGGATTGATACCTTGGTTCTCAAAAACTGAGGGAAATACTTATGCTACTTTGCTGCATCATCCCTTCCTCTTCAGGGAAAACCAACACAGTGCTCAAGAGGTAGCCGTTGTCGGAGAGGTCTATGCAAAAGTCAATATACCAAGTACCCTTATCTCCCGCATTACATTATTTGCCATTTGCCTCTCGTTTTCCTCTCCCCCACTTCACCCTTGTCGTTTTATTCGCCCTCTCTCTCTATCCTCCCTCTCTTTCCCGTTTGCCTCTTTTTGCCCGCTCGCTTTTTGTTTGCTTGTGTGTTAGTTCGTTTGCTTATCGTTATGGCTAGTCCCTTATCTTCTCCGTTGTCCCCTGAGTTCGAAATCTTTCACTTCAAACAAAGACTAGGAGAAAACTTAAAAGATGCCTGGTTGAGAATAATGGAGTCTTATCGTAATTGTACCTCTGAAATAAACCAGAGAATTTTGCTTCGCAATTTTTATGTTGGATTAAATATGTCTCATAGACAACTCTTGGATTGCGTTGCCAAAGGCAATTTTATTGAAATTGATCCCCATATCGCGCTTGAAATTATAGAAGGTATAGTGGGAACACTACCTCAACAAAAGGGGCCTCATCCTACTCAGGAAGAGACGCAAGTTTTTGAATTTTTTTGTGAAGTTACTAAAATTTTACAGAAGTCTCTTGAACCTCTTAAGAACGTTAGTGGAAATATTCACCACATGAATATGTTGATTACCCTTTGCAATAAGCGGTTGGATTCGTTAGATCTAAAAATTTCAGAATATGAAGGGAAACGTAAATAACCTCCCGGATTTGAGCTTGATTCCGCTAAAAAGTTGAAAACAAAAGATGAAAATACCTAGATCTATCCTTGCTTATTATGCCTAGCTAGGGGCGTTAAACGATAGTGCTTGTTGGGAGGCAACCCAATCTTATTTTTATTCCTTGATTTTTGCTCCTGTTTAGTAATAAATAATTTATCTATCCTCTGTTTTTTGTTGTGTTTTTGTGTTTAATTAGTGTTGTGCCAAGTAGAACCGTTGGGAAGACTTGGGGAAAGTCTTGTTAAACTTGCTGTAAAAAACAGAAACTTTAGCGCTCACGAGAACTGCTGTCATTTTTATTTGGAAAGTGATATTTAGTTAATTATTTTTTCAGATGATTAATAGATAAATTTCTGACATCCAGCAATTTATTTTAGAATTTTTGGGGTTCCAGATCTTCCGCTAGTTACAGATTACTACAGACTGTTCTGTTTTTGACAGATTCTGTTTTTCGTGTCGTTCGCTTATTTTGATGAATCTATGGCTAGTAAAATAGTTTATAAACCATAGATAAGTTGTAATACAGTAGGTTTAACACCAATATAAATAAAGAATGAGTTCATTACAGTGCCTTGAAGTGGTCTTTTGTTTTCTTTCGCTAACGGAGCTCACGAGATTTTCTACTTTGAGTTTTGTGTTGTGAAGTTTTCAAGTTTTGGGTAAAGATTTGATGGATTATGGAACAAGGAGTGGCAAGAGCCTAAGCTTGGGGATGCCCATGGCACCCCCAAGATAATCTAAGGACACCTAAAAGCCAAAGCTTGGGGATGCCCCGGAAGGCATCCCCTCTTTCGTCTACTTCTATCGGTAACTTTACTTGGAGCTATATTTTTATTCACCACATGATTTGTGTTTTGCTTGGAGCGTCTTGTATGATTTAAGTCTTTGCTTTTTAGTTTACCATAATCATCCTTGCTGTACACACCTTTTCAGAGAGCCATACATGATTTGGAATTTGTTAGAATACTCTATGTGCTTCGCTTATATCTTTTGAGTTATATAGTTTTGCTCTAGTACTTCACTTATATCTTTTTGAGCAAGGTGGTGGATTTGTTTTATAGAAACTATTGATCTCTCATGCTTCACTTAGATTATTTTGGGAGTCTTAAATAGCATGGTAATTTGCTTAAAATCCTAATATGCTAGGTATTCAAGATTAGTAAAATTTTCTTATGAGTGTTTTGAATACTAAGAGAAGTTTGATGCTTGATGATTGTTTTGAGATATGGAGGTAATAATATCAAAGTCGTGCTAGTTGAGTAGTTGTGAAATTGAGAAATGCTTGTGTTGAAGTTTGCAAGTCCCGTAGCATGCACGTTGGTAAACGTTATGTAACAAATTTGAAACATGAGGTGTTATTTGATTGTCTTCCTTATGAGTGGCAGTCGGAGACGAGCGATGGTCTTTTCCTACCAATCTACCCCCCTAGGAGCATGCGCGTAGTGCCGAGGTTTTTGATGACTTGTAGATTTTTGCAATAAGTATGTGAGTTCTTTATGACTAATGTTGAGTCCATGGATTATACGCACTCTCACCCTTCCATCCTTGCTAGCCTCTTCGTTACCGTGCATTGCCCTTTCTCACATTGAGAGTTGGCGCAAACTTCGCCGGTGCATCCAAACCCCGTGATATGATACACTCTTTCACACATAAACCTCCTTATATCTTCCTCAAAACAGCCACCATACCTACCTATTATGGCATTTCCATAGCCATTCCGAGATATATTGCCATGCAACTTTCCACCATTCCGTTTATTATGACACATTCATCATTGTCATATTGCTTAGCATGATCATGTAGTTGACATAGTATTTGTGGCAAAGCCACCGTTCATAATTCTTTCATACATGTCACTCTTGGTCCATTGCATATCCCGGTACACCGCCGGAGGCATTCATATAGAGTCATCTTTTGTTCAGCATCGAGTTGTAATCATTGAGTTGTAAATAAATAGAAGTGTGATGATCATCATTTTCTAGAGCATTGTCCCAAGTGAGGAATTAAAAAAAAGAGAAAGGCCATATAAAAAAAGAGAAAGGCCAAATAAAAAAATGAGAGAAAAAGAGAGAAGGGACAATGTTACTATCCTTTGCAACACTTGTGCTTCAAAGTAGCACCGTAATCTTCATGATAGAGAGTCTCTTGTTTTGTCACTTTCATATACTAGTGGGAATTTTTCATTATAGAACTTGGCTTGTATATTCCAACAATGGGCCTCCTCAAGTGCCCTAGGTCTTCGTGAGCAGGCAAGTTGGATGCACACCCACTTAGTTTCTTTTGATGAGCTTTCATACATTTATAGCTCTAGTGCATCCGTTGCATGGCAATCCCTACTCCTTGCATTAACATCAATCGGTGGGCATCTCCATAGCCCATTGATTAGCCTCGTTGATGTGAGACTTTCTCCTTTTTTGTCTTCTCCACATAACCCCCCTCATTATATTCTATTCCACCCATAGTGCTATGTCCATGGATCGCACTCATATATTGTGTGGAAGTTTATAGGTTTGAGATTACTAAAGTATGAAACAATTGCTTGGCTTGTCATCGGAGTTGTGCATGATGAGAGCATTCTTGTGTGACGAAAATGGAGCATGACTAAACTATATGATTTTGTAGGGATGAACTTTCTTTGGCCATGTTATTTTGAGAAGACATAATTGCTTAGTTAGTATGCTTGAAGTATTATTATTTTTATGTCAATATGAACTTTTGTATTGAATCTTTCAGATCTGAATATTCATACCACAATTAAGAAGAATTACATTAAAATTATGCCAAGTAGCACTCCACATCAAAAATTCTATTTTTATCATTTAGCTACTCGAGGACGAGCAAGAATTAAGCTTGGGGATGCTTGATATGTCTCCAACATATCTATAATTTTTGATTGCTCCATGCTATATTATCTACTGTTTTGGACATTATTGGGCTTTATTATCCACTTTTATATTATTTTTGGGACTAACCTATTAACCGGAGGCCTAGCCCAGAATTGCTGTCTTTTGCCTATTTCAGGGTTTCAAAGAAAAGGAATATCAAACGGAGTCCACACGGAATGAAACCTTCGGGAATGTGATTTTCTCACCGAACATGATCCAGGGGACTTGGACCCTACTTCAAGAAACAAAAGAGGAGGCCACGAGGTAGGGGGGCACGCCTCCCCCCCAAGGGCGCCCTCCACCCTCGTGGGCCCCCTGTTGCTCCACCGACGTACTCCTTCCTCCTATATATACCTACGTACCCCCAAACGATCAGATACGGAGCCAAAACCCTAATTCCACCGCCGCAACTTTCTGTATCCACGAGATCCCATCTTGGGGCCTGTTTCGGAGCTCCACCGGAGGGGGTATCCATCACGGAGGGCTTCTACATCAACACCATAGCCCCTCCGACGAAGTGTGAGTAGTTCACCTCAGACCTACGGGTCCAAAGTTAGTAGCTAGATGGATTCTTCTCTCTTTTTGGATCTCAATACAATGTTCTCCCCCTCTCTTGTGGAGATCTATTCGATGTAATCTTCTTTTTGCGGTGTGTTTGTTGAGACCGATGAATTGTGGGTTTATGATCAAGTCTATCTATGAATAATATTTGAATCTTCTCTGAATTCTTTTATGTATGATTGGTTATCTTTGCAAGTCTCTTCGAATTATCAGTTTGGTTTGGCCTACTAGATTGATCTTTCTTGCAATGGGAGAAGTGCTTAGCTTTGGGTTCAATCTTGCGGTGTTCTTTCCCAGTGACAGTAGGGGCAGCATGGCACGTATTGTATTGTTGCCATCGAGGATAACAAGATGGGGTTTTCATCATATTGCATGAGTTTATCCCTCTACATCATGTCATCTTGCTTAAGGCGTTACTTTATTTTCATTAACTTAATACTCTAGATGCATGCTGGATAGCGGTCAATGAGTGGAGTAATAGTAGTAGATGCAGGCAGGAGTCGGTCTACTTGTCTCGGACGTGATGCCTATATACATGATCATGCCTAGATATTCTCATAACTATGCTCAATTCTGTCAATTGCTCAACAGTAATTTGTTCACCCACCGTAGAATACTTATGCTCTTGAGAGAAGCCACTAGTGAAACCTATGGCCCCGGGTCTATCTTCATCATATTAATCTCCTACTACTTAGTTATTTCCTTTGCTTTTTTTACTTTGCTTTGACTTTACTTTGCATCTTTATCACAAAAATACCAAAAATCTTATCTTATCATATCTATCAGATCTCACTCTCGTAAGTGGCCGTGTAGGGATTGACAACCCCTTATCGCGTTGGTTGTGAGGATTTATTTGTTTTGTGCAGGTGCGAGGGACTCGCGCGTAGCCTCCTACTAGATTGATACCTTGGTTCTCAAAAACTGAGGGAAATACTTACGCTACTTTGCTGCATCATCCCTTCCTCTTCGGAGAAAACCAACACAGTGCTCAAGAGGTAGCAACATCCAATGTCCATGGTCAGGAAACCATGACCATCTATTGATCAACGAGCTAGTCGACTAGAGGCTTACTAGGGACAGATTACGATCTATGTATTCACACATATATTACAGTTTCCGGTTAATACAATTATAGTATGAACAATAGACAATTATCATGAACACGGAAATATAATAATAACCACTTTATTATTGCCTCTCGGGCATATTTCCAACATTCGGTTCATCAAAACACATAAACTCATAATACCGATTGTCACCGAATGTTAAGCGTGCGGACCCTATGGGTTCGAGAACTATGTAGACATGGCCGAGACATGTCTCCGGTCAATAACCAATAGCGGAACCTGGATGTTCATATTGGCTCCCACATATTCTACGAAGATCTTTATCGGTCAAACCGCATAACAATATACGTTGTTCCCTTTGTCATCGGTATGTTACTTGCCCGAGATTCGACCGTCGGTATCTCAATACCTAGTTCAATCTCGTTACCGGCAAGTCTCTTTACTCGTTCCGCAATGCATCATCCTGCAACTAACTCATTAGTCACATTGCTTGCAAGGCTTATAGTGATGTGCATTACCGAGAGGGCCCAGAGATACCTCTCCGACAATCGGAGTGAAAAATCCTAATCTCGATCTATGCCAACTCAACAAGTACCATCATAGACACCTTAGAGCACCTTTATAATCACCCAGTTACGTTGTGACGTTTAGTAGCACACAAAGTGTACCTCCAGTATCTGGGAGTTGCATAATCTCATAATCATAGGAACATGTATAAGTCATGAAGAAAGCAATAGCAATATACTAAACGATCAAGTGCTAAGCTAACGGAATGGGTCAAGTCAATCACATCATTCTCTAATGATGTGATCCCGTTAATCAAATGACAACTCATGTCTATGGCTAGGAAAGTTAACCATCTCTGATTCAACAACATCATTCTCTAATTATGTGATCCCGTTAATCAAATGACAACTCATGTTTATGGCTAGGAAACCTAACCATCTTTGATTCAACGAGCTAGTCAAGTAGAGGCATACTAGTGACACTCTGTTTGTCTATGTATCCACACATGTACTAAGTTTCTGGTTAATACAATTCTAGCATGAATAATAAAAATTTATCATGAAATAAGGAAATAAATAATAACTTTATTATTGCCTCTAGGGCATGTTTCCTTCAGTCTCCCACTTGCACTAGAGTCAATAATCTAGTTCACATCGTCATGTGATTTAACACCAATAGTTCGCATCACCATGTGATTAACACCCATAGTTCACAACCGCCATGTGACCAACACTCAAAAGGTTTACTAGAGTCAGTAATCTTAGTTCACATCGCCATGTGATTAACACCCAAAGAGTACTAAGGTGTGATCATGTTTTGCTTGTGAGAGAATTTTAGTCAACGGGTCTGCCATATTCAGATCCGTATGTATTTTGCAAATTTGTATGTCAACAATGCTCTGCACGGAGCTACTCTAGCTAATTGCTCCCACTTTCAATATGTATCCAGATTGAGACTTAGAGTCATCTAGATAAGTGTCAAAACTTGCATCGACGTAACCCTTTACGACGAACCTTTTGTCACCTCCATAATCGAGAAACATATCCTTATTCCACTAAGGATAATTTTGAACGCTGTCCAGTGATCTACTCCTAGATCACTATTGTACTCCCTTGCCAAACTTAGTGTAGGGTATACAATAGATCTGGTACACATCATAGCATACTTTATAGAACCTATGACTGAGGCATAGGGAATGACTTTTCATTCTCTTTCTATTTTCTGCTGTGGTCGGGTTTTGAGTCTTTGCTCAACTTCACACCTTGCAACACAAGCAAGAACTCCTTCTTTGACTATTCCATTTCAAACTACTTGAAAATCTTGTCAAGGTATGTGCTCATTGAAAAAACTTATCAAGCGTCTTGATCTATCTCTATAGATCTTGATGCTCAATGTGTAAGCAGCTTCACCGAGGTCTTTCTTTGAATAACACTTATTCAAGATCCTATTATGCTATCCAGAAATTCTATATCATTTCCAATCAACAATATGTCATCCACATATAATATTAGCAATGCTACAGAGCTCCCACTCACTTTCTTGTAAATACAGGCTTCTCCAAAAGTCTGTATAAAACCATATGCTTTGATCACACTATCAAAACATTTATTCCAACTCCGAGAGGCTTGCACCAGTCCATAAATGGATCACTGGAGCTTGCACACTTTGTTATCACCCTTTGGATCGATAAAACCTTCAGGTTACATCATATACAACTCTTCTTCCAGAAATCCATTCAGGAATGCAGTCTTTACATCCATTTGATAAATTTCATAATCATAAAATGTGACAATTGCTAACATGATTCAGACGGACTTAAGCATCGCTACGGGTGAGAAGGTCTCATCATAGTCAACTCCTTGAACTTGTCAAAAACCTTTCGCAACAAGTCGAGCTTTGTAGACAGTAACATTACCGTCAGTGTCAGTCTTCTTCTTTAAGATCCATTTATTCTCGATGGCTTGCCGATCATCGGGCAAGTCAACCAAAGTCCACACTTTGTTCTCATACATGGATCCCATCTCAGATTTCATGGACTCAAGACATTTTGCGGAATCTGGGCTCATCATTGCTTCCTCATAGTTCGTAGGTTCGTCATGGTCAAGTAACATGACCTCCAGAATAGGATTACCGTACCACTCTGGTGCGGATCTTACTTTGGTTGACCTACGAGGTTCGGTAGTAACTTGATCTGAAGTTTCATGATCATCATCATTGGCTTCCTCACTAATTGGTGTAGGTGTCACAGGAACCGGTTTCTGTGATGGACTACTTTCCAATAAGGGAGCAGGTACAGTTACCTCATCAAGTTCTACTTTCCTCCCACTCACTTCTTTTGAGAGAAACTCCCTCTCTAGAAAGGATCCATTCTTAGCAACAAATGTCTTGCCTTCGGATCTGTGATAGAATGTGTACCCAACAGTCTCCCTTGGGTACCCTGTGAAGACACATTTCTCCGATTTGGGTTCGAGCTTATCAGGTTGAAGCTTTTTCACATAAGCATCGCAGTCCCAAACTTTAAGAAACGACAACTTTGGTTTCTTGCCAAACCATAGTTCATAAGGCGTAGTCTCAACGGATTTAGACGGTGCCCTATTTAACGTGTGATAACCCACAAGTATAGGGGATCGCAACAGTTTTCGAGGGTAGAGTATTCAACCCAAATTTATTGATTCGACACAAGGGGAGCCAAAGAATATTCTCAACTATTAGCAGCTAAGTTGTCAATTCAACCACACCTGGAAACTTAATATCTGCAGCAAAGTGTTTAGTAGCAAAGTAATATGATAGTAATGGTAATGGTAGCAAAAGGTAATGATAGCAAAAGTAATGTTTTTGGTATTTGGTAGTGATGATAGAAAATAGCAACGAAAAAGTAAATAAGCAAAGAACAATATATGGAAAGCTCGTAGGTAATGGATCGGTGACGGAGAATTATGCCGGATGCGGTTCATCATGTAACAATCATAACCTAGGGTGATACAGAACTAGCTCCAGTTCATCAATGTAATGTAGGCATGTATTCCGAATATAGTCATACATGCTTATGGAAAAGAACTTGCATGACATCTTTTGTCCTACCCTCCCGTGGCAGCAGGGTCCTAATGGAAACTAAGGGATATTAAGGCCTCCTTTTAATAGAGTACCGGAACAAAGCATTAGCACATAGTGAATACATGAACTCCTCAAACTATGGTCATCACCGGTAAGTATCCCGATTATTGTCACTTCGGGGTTAACGGATCATAACACATAATAGGTGACTATAGACTTGCAAGATAGGATCAAGAACTCTCATATATTGATGAAAACATAATAGGTTCAGATCTGAAATCATGGCACTCGGGCCCTAGTGACAGGCATTAAGCATAGCAAAGTCATAGCAACATCAATCGCAGAACATAGTGGATACTAGGGATCAAACCCTAACAAAACTAACTCGATTACATGATAAATCTCATCCAAACCATCATCGTCCAGTAAGCCTATGATGGAATTACTCACGCACGGCGGTGAGCATCATGAAATTGGTGATGGAGGATGGTTGATGATGACAATGGCGACGGATTCCCCTCTCCGGAGCCCCGAACGGACTCCAGATCAGCCCTCCTGAGAGGTTTTAGGGCTTGGCGGCGGCTCCGTATCGTAAAACGTGATGAATCCTTCTCTCTAAATTTTTTCTCCCCGAAACCAAATATTTAGAGTTGGAGTTGAGGTCGGAGGAGCTCCAGGGGGCCCACGAGGTAGGGGGCGCGCCCTAGGGGGGTAGGCGCGCCCCCACCCTCGTGGACAGGTGGTGGGCCCCCTGGCCTTCATCTTTTGCGAGGATTTTTTATTATTTCTGAAAAGTTGCTCCGTGAAGTTTCAGGTCATTCCGAGAACGTTTGTTCTGCACATAAATAACACCATGGTAATTCTGCTGAAAACAACATCAATCCAGGTTAGTTCCATTCAAATCATGCAAGTTAGAGTCCAAAACAAGGGCAAAAGTGTTTGGAAAAGTAGATACGACGGAGACGTATCAACTCCCCCAATCTTAAACCTTTGCTTGTCCTCAAGCAATTCAGTTGATAAACTGAAAGTGATAAATAAAAACTTTTACAAATTCTGTTTGCTCTTGTTGTTGTAAATATGTAAAGCCAGCATTCAAGTTTTCAGCAAAGATTATAACTAACCACATTCGCAATAACACATAGGTCTCAAGTTTACTCATATCAATGGCATAATCAACTAGCGAGCAATAATAATAAATCTCGAATGACAACACTTTCACAAAACAATCATAATATGATATAACAAGATGGTATCTCGCTAGCCCTTTCTGAGACCGCAAAACATAAATGTAGAGCACCTTTAAAGACCAAGGACTGACTAGACATTGTAATTCATGGTAAAAGAGATCCAGTCAAGTCATACTCAATGTAAACTAACCGTAATGAATGCAAATGACAGCGGTGCTCTCCAACTGGTGCTTTTTAATAAGAGGATGATGACTCAGCATAAAAGTAAATAGATAGGCCCTTCGTAGAGGGAAGCAGGGATTTGTAGAGGTGCCAGAGCTTGGTTTTGAAATAGAGGTGAATAATATTTTGAGCGATATACCTTCATTGTCAACATAACAACCAAGAGATGGCAATATCTTCCATGCTACACACATTATAGGCGGTTCCCAAACAGAATGATAAAGTTTATACTCCCCCTTCCACCAACAAGCATCAATCCATGGCTTGCTCGAAACAACAAGTGCCTCCAACTAACAAGAGTCCCAGGGGGAGTTTTGTTTGCAATTATTTTGATTTGATTTGCATAAAGCATGGGACTGGGCATCCCGGTGACCAACCATTTATCTCGTGAGTGAGGAGCGGAGTCCACTCCTCTTGAGAATAACCCGCCTAACATGGAAGATACAGACAGCCCTAGTTGATACATGAGCTATTCGAGCATACAAAACAAGATATTTATTTGAAGGTTTAGAGTTTGGCACATACAAATTTACTTGGAACGGCAGGTAGATACCGTATATAGGTAGGTATAATGGACTCATATGGAATAACTTTGGGGTTTATGGAGTTGGATGCACAAGCAGTATTCCCGCTTAGTACAGGTGAATGCTAGCAAAAGATTGGGAAGCGACCAGCTAAAGAGCGACAACAGTCATGAACATGCATTAAAATTAATTGACACCGAATTCAAGCATGAGTAGGATATAATCCACCATGAACATAAATATCGTGAAGGCTATGTTGATTTTGTTTCAACTACATGCATGAACACGTGCCAAGTCAAGTCACTTAAATCATTCAGAGGAGAATACCACCCTATCATACCACATCACAACCATTTTAATAGCATGTTGACACGCAAGGTAAACCATTATAATTCATAGCTAATCAAGCATGGCACAAGAAACTATGATCTCTAGTTGTCATTGCAAACACGTTTATTCATAATAGGCTGAATCAGGAACGATGGACTAATCATATTTACAAAAACAAAAGAGGTTGAGTTCATACCAGCTTTTCTCATCTCAGTCAGTCCATCATATATCGTCTAATTGCCATTCATTTGCATGACCGAACGATGTGAATAATAATAATAGTGCACGTGCATTGGACTAAGCTGGAATCTGCAAGCATTCAATAAACATGAGAGGACAAGGTAATATGGGCTCTTTTGTTAGATTAACAATAATGCATATAAAAGCCACTTCAACAATTTAATTATGGTCTTCTCCTATCGACCCCCAAAGAAAAGAAAAGAAATAAAACTATTTACACGGGAAAACTCCCAACAAGCAAAAGAAGAACATGAAATCTTTTTGGGTTTTCTTTTTAATTACTACTAACAGCATGGAAATCTATATCTATACCTATATACTTATACTTTATACTTTATTATTATACTAATTACAGACTCCCTGAAAATTACCACGTTAATTAGAAAATAGGAGCCGTTAATCTGGTGGGACCGAATTATTACGATGTAGATTAACCGTCGCAATTCTTTTTTGCTTTTGCAGCGAACTCACATAGTCGTTCCACGGTTGGACTCTATTTAGATGAAAGAAAAGGGATCAGATTGATTGGTTTAACCTGAATGTTACCGTGGAGTCCCAAGGGCCACGACCCAATTATCAATCTCCTCCCGACTTCATGTAAAAACAACTTTTTATCCACCCGACCTATCTCTTCAATCGGTCTCCAGGTCCTCCTCGATTTCTATCTCTAGGCTATAGGAGATGCCGCCATGGCTAGCTCTCCTCCTTCAACTATTTTGTTCTCTCACGATCTAATCGATTTTTCTTTGTTAGAGTTGAAGTGGACGATCTATTAGGAATAAGGATACTGTATACGTGCATCTACAGGTCAATCGAGCTAGCTTTCCTCCAACGCCTCTTTTCTCACCCACAATCTAATGAAATTTTTGGTTTTGGTTTCTGCTCGATTTGAAGTGCACGTTCGATCAGGAGGCTGTATCCTGGATGTTCAGGGCAATCGAGCCAGCGTCCTTGCTCTTTTCTCGCCCACGATATAATGGAATTTTTTAAGAGTTCAAGTGCAGGTTAGATCAGAAGGATGTGTACGTGCATGTTCAGGACCTTCAGCTCAATCTATCATGCTTTCTATGTGTGCATCTCATCGAGGAACTACGTGCTAGCGCGTCAGGAAGGAATCAATCCAACTTGCGCTATCATGCCGTTACTGCAACTCTGCCGGTGATGTGCAACCAGTGCAACTCGGCGTATATTACCTTCACCGGTGCAGGAACCTACGAGGCTGTCGGCGACCATGTTCCTTTAATCTAGATTGAGGCCGCCGCTCCATCTTGGCTGACGCATGTGACTTGATTTAGCTGTCACCGTTGTTCTCTCCTGCATCCCACCACCTAGGGTTCGTCCTTAGGTCCATCCATATAATGCTACAGAACCATGGTAGGCTGCTAGCCCACGTGTTCACCGTCTTGACACCATGGATGACTGTACGCCGGGCACTCCCATCATCAGCGAGCGCAGGTGCACGATCTGAGTGTCGATTGGATGGCGACCAATTGAGACAGCATGCGTGTCTGCACAAGACGTACATGCTTTTGCTGATCCTGCAGAGATATTAAAGTATATGATCTAGCTTTGCATGCAGGCTAATGGATCGATTCTGTTCAAGGCTAGCTAACTTTCAATCAACCGGAAACACGCGCACGCTACATCGTAGGTTAATGAATTTCATGAGCTCGGCTGATGCTTTTGTACGGCAGCAAAACACACCAGCGCCAACATGTCGGATGACTAGGCTTTGGTGTGCATTCCGGTGTCGGCCTGGTGCGCTGGAGAGATAATACACCGGCATCGGCCTCGGGCATGCTCTCGGTGCACTGCAAGCACCCGTGCAAATTCAAAGTATGTTCTTTATTTTCTCACCTTGGATTCCTTTGTGTTGCTTCATATATATCTACAATAAGTTAGAAAAGAATTACTCGCATATTGGTTGCCACATGGGTAATAACATGAATGTTGATCTGTCAGGATCTATTTGTAATACTTGATTTTGTTTTCAGAGTAGTTACATTATTACAGACTAAACCAAAATTTTGTTGTTGTTGTGGCTGCTTGATTTCTCCATCATATCAAGAAGAGGAAGTGAACAAGTGTTCAAGTCAGGTTTATGCATTGATTACTGTGATATGTAAGCAAACATATTATATTTTTGTCTAACGGTTGATTGTATGTTTTTAAATAAAAAATAATTATGCAATGAAATTACATGACGTAGCAAGTATAACTTACAGGATGATGTCAACTCTTCTTTACATTGCAGATGGTAGAGGAATAAACTGGCCTATATCGACAAAATTACGCAATAAAGTTCTTGGCAACCATGCACTTGATCTGCATATTTTGTTGTATACCAGTTCCTTCCAAGACCTTTTGTTCAGCTAGAAAAAAATATAGCAAAGTACAATATGTTATTGTTATCATGGAACAACTTGATTCCAGTGTATTTTGTCATTCTTCTTTATTTTTAGGAGAAGAACCATCAACTTTGTGCAGCAGCACTGCCAACTGTTAGTTTTTATGCAATAGGATGGATATGTTTAATATTTGGTATTACAAGCCATATTGCTCGGAGATAAGTGAGATGCTTCAAGTGCATGAGCCGTAAGGATCCCTAAATTTTGTACATATCAAAAAATACTGCAATTTTACCTGCCTGCACTAATTAATTCTATTGTAATCCTCATAGATTATTTTTACTCTTCTATTATTTAGAGGTATAATCAGATCCATTGATGAACTTTAAGAATACATGAGGTCTTCGTGTCATATCAACCTAGGAAATGGAGAAAAGTAATACAGGTCAAAGCTTCTCTAATGTTGATCTATAGAATCATGGATTTCTTATAATTAGACCTCTGTTTCCAAATATAAGACCTTTTAGAGATTCCAATATAGACTACATACCAAACAAAATTAGTTATTCTACACTCTAAAATATGTCTATATACATCCGTATGTAGTCCATATTGAAATCTCTAAAATGGATTATATTTAGAAACGGAGAGAGTATAATCCAACAACGCAATTATGTAATACAATCTTTTAGGCATATCATATGTAGTTAGTTGAATTTAATCAGCATTCTACGATGTATGTCCATAAGACAATGTGGAAGGTTGTTGCTCGAGATTTTGATTTGGTGTAAAAATGTACGTAGTGTTTCTCTTCTGTAAGTTGTGTACTAATGAAAATTTGTCTATGGTTCATTCTTCATGCGTACATGCTTATTTCTAAATCAAATGAATCTACACATTGGTTAGTTTTATCACGTTACTACAGTTACAGTTTTCTATACATCTTTGGTTTTGCGTGGATACGTTTATGTCAATAAACTTCCGAGCTATTAGTTACACCAAAACGATTAAGACTGGGTTTTACATTCGCCTTGCCAGTTTTTGTCTATGTTATTGTTATCTAACCCACTTTGTGTACTTTCATTGTCAGTTTTCCATGGTTGATTATAAAGTAACCACAACACATCACTATTTATCAACTAAAAGCTGAGCCTAAAACAATCAAAGATTCATATTATCTGCTTGCATTTTATTGTAGAATTACGAAGGATTGAAGGAATATTATTTATGTTTGCTACATATGATAAAGTCTATGAAAACATTAAAACTTTCGATTACACTTCATTTTTCTGTACATATTTCCTGTTCACAAAAACTCAAGTATAAATATATATATATGTATAATGTTAACCCGTGCAAATGCACGGGTTGACGACTAGTTAAATTAATTAAAAGCTACAACTAATTTTTTTGGTTTTTCTTAAGGTTTATTTAACACACAAGAAGAAATCATAAAAAGGAAAATAAACTAGCATAGATGATACAATGAAAAAGTATGAGCACCGACATCTAGCAATGAGTGTGTGAACATGAATGTAATGTCGGTGAGAAATACGTACTCCCCCAAGCTTAGGCTTTTGGCCTAAGTTGGTCTATGGCCACGGCTGGCCTGGCGGATATCCACAATAATAGTTGAGGGCGTATTGTGATGCAGCGGCTATCGCCTCCTGAGCTGCAGCGTGGCGATGAGCGGCCTCCGCCCTCCTTTCGTACTCATCTGCCTCATCTCTGGTATAACATATCTTCCTCTTGCCTGATAATCAAAGAAGGCAGGAGCAGGGAGAGTAATACGGACATCACGACGTCTGTCAAAGATTAAGCGATACTGGAGAGGTGATTCATTCCTCTCGACAAACTGGTGGTGAACCATAGCATTAAAGTCTAGGTAAGCAGGAGGTAATTCAATATCATCATTACGTATTGCAAGCCTAGGTCCTTGCTTCCTTGAAGAACCACCTTGGAACATTTTCCTAAGCATATTTCTTCCTCTGAATTTTTTTTGAAATTTTTTAGTAACTTTAAAATAAAAGTAAACCAAACTCAATAATATTGATAGCAACTACTCCTACAAGTGCCTAGAGCCTATATCATGCATCAAAACTACTTTTGACCATATAAATTTGACATGCAAGCTCAAGAACAGGGTCACCTAAGAAGAAAAAATTTGCAATGAATAAAGCACTAGAACAAAAACTAATTTGACCAATGGAGGAGTCACATACCAAGGAACAATCTCCCCAAGCAGTTTTGTGAGAGGTGCTTTGAGCAAGGAGATCGAAAATGGCAGCAAAATGAGCTTGGACTCGGGTTTGAGCTGGATATTCGTGTTTGGGGGAGGAAGAAGGAGTGTGTGGGTGAAAGGATAAGTGGAGGAGGGCCACTATGGGCCCACGAGGCAGGGGGCACGCCCAGGGGGGTAGGGCGCGCCCCTGACCCTCGTGGCCAGGTGCCAGCTCCTCCTGTTGCGTTCTCAGTGCCAAATATTCTCAAATATTTTAGAAAAAATCATATTTAAATTTCAGGGCATTTGGAGAACTTTTATTTTCGGGGTATTTTTATATTGCACGGATAATCAGATAACAGACGGGAAAATATTTATTTTTATTTTATTTAATATAAATAACAAAAAGTAAAAGTGGGGTACAGAAGGTTGTGCCTTATAGTTTCATCCATCTCATGATCATCAAAAGGAATCCACTAACAAGGTTGATCAAGTCTTGTTAACGAACTCATTCCGAATAACATGGAACCGGAGAAATTTCGAATAACACTATGTTACCTCAACGGGGATATGCACATCCCCAATAATAAGAATATCGTATTTCTTCTTGACAGTAGGAAGAGGAAATTCAAAACCTCCAAATATAATCGATGGAATTTTTCCAATAGAGTTGATACTATGAACTTGAGGTTGTTTCCTCGGAAAGTGTACCGTATGCTCATTACCGTTAACATGAAAAGTGACATTGCCTTTAGTGCAATCAATAATAGCCCCTGCAGTATTCAAAAAGGGTCTTTCAAGAATAATAGACATACTATCGTCCTCAGGAATATCAAGAATAACAAAGTCCGTTAAAATAGTAACGTTTGCAACTACAACAAGCACATCCTCACAAATACCGACAGGTATAGCAGTTGATTTATCAGCCATTTGCAAAGATATTTCAGTAGGTGTCAACTTATTCAAATCAAGTATACGATATAAAGAGAGAGGCATAACACTAACACCGGCTCCAAGATCACATAAAGCAGTTTTAACATAGTTTCTTTTAATGGAGCATGGTATAGTGGGTACTCCTGGATCTTCAAGTTTCTTTGGTATTCCACCCTTAAAAGTATAATTAGCAAGCATGGTGGAAATTTCAGCTTTCGATATCTTTCTTTTATTTGTAATAATATCTTTCATGTACTTAGCATAAGGATTGGTTTTGAGCATATCAGTTAATTGCATACGCAAAAAGATAGGTCTAATCATTTCAGCAAAGCGCTCAAAATCCTCATCATCCTTTTCCTTGGATGGTTTGGGAGGAAAAGGCATGGGTTTCTAAACCCAAGGCTCTCTTTCTTTACCATGTTTCCTAGCAACAAAGTCTTTCTTATCATAATGTTGATTCTTTGATTGTGGGTTATCAAGATCAAGAGCAGGTTCAATTTCTATATCATTATCATTACTAGGTTGAGCATCATCATGAACATTATTATTAACATTGTCACTAGTTTCAGGTTCATTACCAGATTGTGTTTTAGCATCAGAGATAGAAATATCATTTGGATTCTCAGGTGTTTCAATAATAGGTTCACTAGAAGCATGCAAAGCCTATCATTTTCATTTTTCTTCTTTTTAGAAGAACTAGGTGCATCTATATTATTTCTCTAAGAATCTTGCTCAATTCTCTTAGGATGGCCTTCAGGATACAAAGGTTCCTGAGTCATTCTACCACCTCTAGTCATAACTCTAACAACATTATCATTATTCTTACTATTTAATTCATTGAGCAAATCATTTTGAGCTTTAAGTACTTGTTCTACTTGAGTGGTAACCATAGAAGCATGTTTAGTAATAAGTTTAAGTTCACCTTTGACATTAGCCATATAATCACCCAAGTGTTCAAGCATATTTGAATTGTATTTCAATTGTCTACCAAATAAGCATTAAAATCTTCTTGCTTAGCCATAAATTTATCAAACTCATCTAAGCATGGGCTAGCAAACTTAGTAAATGGGATTTCAACTTTATCATATCTATAGAGAGAATTTACCTTTACTACCTGTGTCGGGTTATCAAGACCATGAGTTTCTTCAATAGGTAATGGATTAAGATCATATGTTTCTTCAACAGGCGGTAAATTAAAACCGTGTATTTATTCAATAGGAGATAAATTCTTAACATCTTCAGCTTTAATACCTTTTTCTTTCATAGATTTCTTTGCCTCTTGCATATCTTCAGGACTGAGAAATAGAATACCCCTCTTCTTTGGAGTTGGTTTAGGAATAGGCTCAGAAAGTGTCCAATTATTTTCATTTGTCAGCATATTATTCAATAGAATTTTAGCTTCATCCGGCGTTCTTTCCCTGAAAACAGAACCAGCACAACTATCCAGGTAATCTTTGGAGGCATCGGTTAGTCCATTGTAAAAGATATCAAGTATTTCATTTTTCTTAAGAGGATGATCAGGCAAAGCATTAAGTAATTGGAGAAGCCTCCCCCAAGCTTCTGGGAGACTCCCTTCTTCAATTTGCACAAAATTGTATATATACCTTAAAGCAGCTTGTTTCTTATGAGCAGGGAAATATTGAGCAGAGAAGTAATAAATCATATCCTGGGGACTACGCACACAACCAGGATAAAGAGAGTTAAACCATATCTTAGCATCACCCTTTAATGAGAACGGAAATATTTTAAGCATATAAAAGTAACGAGTTCTCTCATCATTTGTGGACAGGGTGGCTATATCATTTAATTTAGTAAGATGTGCCACAACAGTTTCAGATTCATAGCCATGAAAAGGATCAGATTCAACCAAAGTAATTATATCAGGATCAACAGAGAATTCATAATCCTTATCAGTAACACAGATAGTTGAAGTAGCAAAAGCAGGGTCAGGTTTCATTCTAGCATTTAGAGATTGCTTATTCCATTTTGCTAATAACCTTTTGAGTTCATATCTATCTTTGCAAGCTAAAATAGCTAAAGAAGCTTCTTGATAAAAAACATAACCCTCAGGAATAACAAGTGATTCTTCATCATCACTTTCATCAGTATTATCAGATTCAATATTTTCATTCTCTCTAGCCCTAGCAAGTTGTTCATCAAGAAATTCACCAAGTGGCACAGTAGTATCAAGCATAGAAGTAGTTTCATCATAAGTATCATGTATAGCAGAAGTGGCATCATCAATAACATGCGATATATTAGAACGAATAGCAGAAGCAGGTTTAGGTGTCGCAAGCTTACTCAAAATAGAAGGTGAATCAAGTGCAGAGCTAGATGGCAGTGATACGTCTCCGTCGTATCTACTTTTCCAAACACTTTTGCCCTTGTTTTGGACTCTAACTTGTATGATTTGAATGGAACTAACCCGGACTGACGCTGTTTTCAGCAGAATTGCCATGATGTTGTTTTATGTGCAGAAAAAAATATATTCTCAGAATGACCTGAAACTCCACGGAACATCTTAGAAAAAATAATAAAAAATCCTTGCCAAAGATGATGACCAGGGAGCCCACACCCTTCCCACGAGGGTGGGGGGCGCCCCCCCTAGGGCACGCCCCTACCTCGTGGGCCCCCTGGATGCCCTCCGACGCCAACTCCAACTCTATATATTTGCTTTCGGAGAGAAAAAAATCAGAGAGAAGAAATCATTCTGTTTTACGATACGGAGTCGCCGCCAAGCCCTAAAACCTCTCGGGAGGGCTGATCTGGAGTCTGTTCGGGGTCCGGAGAGGGGGATTCTTCGTCGTCGTCATCATCAACCATCCTCCATCACCAATTTCATGATGCTCACCGCCGTGCGTGAGTAATTCCATCGAAGGCTTGCTGGACAGTGATGGGTTGGATGAGATTTATCATGT
This sequence comes from Triticum urartu, assembly GCF_003073215.2. Taxonomy (NCBI): domain Eukaryota; kingdom Viridiplantae; phylum Streptophyta; class Magnoliopsida; order Poales; family Poaceae; genus Triticum; species Triticum urartu. Next base: position 56,787,111 of record NC_053024.1, on the reverse strand, counting down.
AATCGAGTTAGTTTTGTTAGGGTTTGATCCCTAGTATCCATTATGTTCTGAGATTGATGTTGCTATGACTTTGCTATGCTTAATGCTTGTCACTAGGGCCCGAGTGCCATGATTTCAGATCCTGAACCTATTATGTTTTCATGAATATATGTGAGTTCTTGATCCTATCTTGCAAGTCTATAGTCACCTACTATGTGTTATGATCCGGCAACCCCGAAGTGACAATAATCGGGACCACTCCCGGTGATGACCATAGTTTGAGGAGTTCATGTATTCACTATGTGCTAATGCTTTGTTCCGGTTCTCTATTAAAAGGAGGCCTTAATATCCCTTAGTTTCTAATAGGACCCCGCTGCCATGGGAGGGTAGGACAAAAGATGTCATGCAAGTTCTTTTCCATAAGCACGTATGACTATATACGGAATACATGCCTACATTACATTAATGAATTGGAGCTAGTTCTGTGTCACCCTATGTTATGACTGTTACATGATGAACATCATCTGGCATAATTATCCATCACTGATCCGGTGCCTACGAGTTTTCCATATACTGGTTTACGCTTATTTACTTTCCCGCTGCTACTGTTACAATCACTACAAAATACCAAAAACATTACTTTTGCTGTCTTTACTTTTGTTGCTACTACCACCACTATCATATTACTTTGCTACTAAACACTTTGCTACAGATACTAAGTTTCCAGGTGTGGTTGAATTAACAACTCAGCTGCTAATACTTGAGAATATTCTTTGGCTCCCCTTGTGTCGAATCAATAAATTTGGGTTGAATACTCTACCCTCGAAAGCTGTTGCGATCCCCTATACTTGTGGGTTATCAAGGCTAATTTCTGGCGTCGTTACCGGGGAGCATAGCTCTATTCTTTGAGTCACTTGGGATTTATATCTGCTGGACACTATGAAGAACTTGAGAGATCCAAAAATCAAGATCTATCCCTCAACTACGAGGGGAGGTAAGGAACTGCCATCTAGCTCTGCACTTGATTCAACTTTTGTTATGAGTAAGTTTGCGACACCTACACTTGCTTCTGCTATTCGTTCTGATATGTCGCATGTTATTAATGATGCCACTTCTGCTATGCATGGTACTTATGATGAAACTGCTTCTATGCCTGATACTATTGTGCCCCTTAGTGAATTTCTTGATGAACAAATTGCTAGGGCTAGAGAAAAACAAATTATTGAATCTGAATACGATGATGATGGTGATGATGAAAATATGCCTGTTATTCCCGAGGGATATCTTTTTGATATGGAATCTTCTGCCGCTATTTTAGCTTGCAAAGATAGATATGAGCTTAAGAGGTTATTAGTTAAATGGAACAAAGAATCACTTAGAGATAAAATGAAACCCGACCCTGCTTTTGCTACTTCACCCATATGTGTTCCTGATAAGGATTATGAATTCTCTGTTGATCCTGATATAATTACTTTGGTTGAATCTGATCCGTTTTATGGCTATGAATCTGAAACTGTTGTGGCACATCTTACTAAGTTAAATGATATAGCCGCCTTGTTTACTAATGATGAGAGATCGTGTTACTTTTATATACTCAAAATATTTCCGTTCTCATTAAAGGGTGATGCTAAGATATGGTTTAATTCTCTTGATCCTGGTTGTGTGTGTAGTCCCCAAGATATGATTTATTACTTCTCTGCTAAATATTTCCTTGCTCATAAGAAACAAGCTGCTTTGAGGGAAATATACAACTTTGTGCAAATTAAAGAAGAGAGTCTCCCACAAGCTTGGGGGAGGCTTCTCAAGTTACTTAATGCTTTGCCTGATCATCCTCTTAAGAAACCTGAAATACTTGATATCTTTTATAATGGACTAACCAATGTTTCCAGACATTACCTGGATAGTTGTGCTGGTTCTCTTTTCAGGGAAAGAACACCGGATGAAGCTGAAATCTTATTGAATAATATGTTGACAAATGAAAATAATTGGGCACCTCCTGAGCCAGCTCCTGAGCCAACTCCTGCCCCAATTACTGAGCCTATTCCTAAACCAACTCCGAAGAAGAGAGGTGTTCTATTTCTCAGTCCCGAAGATATGCAAGAGGCAAAGAAATCTATGAAGAAAAAGGTATTAAAGCTGAAGACGTTAAGAATTTACCTCGTATTGAAGAAATACATGGTCTTAATTCACCGGCTATTGAAGAAACTTATGATCTTAATTCTTTATTTACTGAAGAACCTCCTGATCCCGATATCTCGACACAGGTAGTAAAGGTAAATTCTCTCTATAGATATGATAAAGCTGAAGTCCCTCCTACTAAAATTGCTAGTCAGTGCTTGGATGAGTTTGATAACTTTATGTTTAAGCAAGACGACTTCAATGCTTATTTTCGTAGACAATTAAAAGAAAATGCTTATATGATTAGACGCTTGGGTGATTATATGGCTAATATTAAAGGTGAACTTAAACTTGTTAGCAAACATGCTTCTATGGTTACCACTCAAGTAGAACAAGTACTTAAGGCTCAAAAAGAAGTGCTTGATGAAATGAATAGTAAGAAAATTGATTATGCTGTTAGAGTGGCTACTAGAACTGGTAGAATGACTCAGGAACCTTTGTATCCTGAAGGCCACCCTAAGAGAATCGAGCAAGATTCTCAAAGAAATAATATTGATGTTCCTAGTTCTTCTAAAAAGAAGAAGAAGAAAAATGATAGAACTGTGCAAACTTATAGTGAACCTATTGTTGAACCACCTGATAATCCAAATGATATATCTATGTCTGATGCTGAAACACAATCTGGTAATGAACATGAACCTAGTAAAAATATTGATAATGATGTTCATGATGATGCTCAACCTAGTAATGATAATGATGTAGAAGTTGAACCTGCTGTTGATCTTGATAACCCACAATCAAAGAATCAACGTTATGATAAAAGAGACTTTGTTGCTAGGAAAAATGGTAAAGAAAGGGAACCTTGGGTTCAGAAACCCATGCCTTTTCTTCCGAAACCATTCAAGAAAAAGGACGATGAGGATTTTGAGCGCTTTGCTGAAATGATTAGGCCTATCTTTTTGCGTATGCGATTAACTGATGTGCTCAAAACAAATCCTTATGCTAAATATATGAAGGATATCATTACTAATAAAAGAAAGATACCGGAAGCTGAAATTTCCACCATGCTTGCCAATTATACTTTGAAGGGTGGAATACCAAAGAAACTTGGAGACCCCGGAGTACCTACTATACCTTGCTCCATTAAAAGAAATTATATTAAAACTGCTTTATGTGATCTTGGAGCCGGTGTTAGTGCTATGCCTCTCTCTTTATATCGTCGACTTGACTTGAATAAGCTGACACCTACTGAAATATCTTTGCAAATGGCTGATAAATCAACTGCTATACCTGTCGGTATTTGTGAGGATGTGCCCGTTGTGGTTGCAAACGTTACTATTTTAACGGACTTTGTTATACTTGATATTCCCGAGGATGATAGTATGTCTATTATTCTTGGAAGACCTTTTCTTAATACTGCAGGGGCTGTTATTAATTGCAACAAAGGCAATGTCACTTTTCATGTTAATGGTAATGAGCACACGATACACTTTCCGAGGAAACAACCTCAAGTTCATAGTATCAACTCTATTGGAAAAATTCCATCGATTAATTTGGAGGTTTTGAATTTCCTCTTCCTACTGTCAAAAAGAAATATGATATACTTATTATAGGGGATGTGCATATCCCCGTTGAGGTAACTTAGTGTTATTCGGAATTTCTCCGGTTTCATGATTATCGGAATGAGTTTGTTAACAAGACTTGATCAACCTTGTTAGTGGATTCTTTTTGATGAGCATGAGATGGATGAAACTAGAAGCACAACCTTCTGTACCCTCTCTATACTTTCTGTTATTTATATTAAATAAAGTAAAAATAGTATTTTTCTGTCTGTTTCTTGACTTATCCGTGCAACATAAAAATATATCGAAAATAAAATTCCTCAAAATGACATGCCAATTTAATATGATTTTTTCAGGAATATTTGAGGATTTACTGTGCAAAAATTACCACGGGAGGAGCTGCCACCTGGCCACGAGGGTGGTGGACGCCCCCCCTATAGGGCGCGCCCCCTGCCTCGTGGGCCCACGGTGGCCCTCCTCCACTTATCCCAGCACCCATCTTCTTCCTTTGTCTCACACAAACCCGAAAAACCAACTCAAGCACGAGTTCCAGCCACTTTTGCTGTGATTTTCGATCTCCTTGCTCAAAGCACCTCTCGCAAAATTGCTTGGGGAGATTGTTCCTTGGTATGTGACTCCTCCATTGGTCCAATTAGTTTTTGTTCTAGTGCTTTATTCTTTGCAAATTTGTGCTGAATAGGTGACCATGTTCTTGAGCTTGCATGTCAAATTTATATGGTTCCAAGTAGTTCTAATGCTTGATATAGGCTCTAGGCACTTGTAGGAGTAGTTGCTATCAGCTTTATTGAGTTTGGTTTACTTTTGTTTGAAGTTACTAAATTTTTTAGATTATTTCAGAAAAATAATGAGGAGATTTTTGAGGGGCTCATCGAGCCAAAGCTCGAAGGAAAAGGCACCAAAGCCTAAGTATAATTTGCCGCGCACCGCGGAGATTCGGGCGTGTGAATGGCCTTCTGATGATTTCTTGAGAGCAGCCGGTATCTATGAAGATTTTCATGAATTGGCTCACAATGCAGGCCTCACCGCTTTCCTCCACGACCAATGCGATCAGTATCTCTTACTCACAAATACTTTTGTGCAAAACTTTCATTTTCATTCTAGGAACTCACCACCTACGGTGGAGTTTCATTTATATGATGAGCATAAGGAGATGTCACTTTATGATTTCTGTCGGATTTGTTTAGTCCCTTTTGAGGGCAAGACAGAAGAACCACATCATGATGATGTGGCTGGGTTTATTGATACTATCACTGTAGGAGAAACTAGGAAGGTTTCCGATGCACGAATCACTAGCATACATTTTCCTGTTTTACGTTACTTTGCATTATTTGCTAGGCGTTGTTTAATTGGACGCGGAAACGGTGGAAACCTTAGCATCCCTGATATAATTATTCTGCACCACGGTTTATACAGTGATAACACTTTTAGTATGGGTGGTATTATTGATAGACGGTTAAGTATGAACCGTACTAAGGGTCCCATCTTTGGAGGCGTCTATGCCACACGCCTAGCTGTACACTTTAACATACCTATTAGGCATGTTGAGAAGGAAGAAAAGGTGCTGCCCCGTGTTTATCTAGATCATAAAAATATGGTGGCACACGATTTTATTGTTAAGAATAGGGCAGGAGAGCTTAAATATCAATTGTTGTTTAACAAACATCATCCTGAGACTATTATCCTGCCTGCTCCTTCTTTGTTTAATTTTGTAGGACCCTACCTCGTTACATGGGATGCCGTCCAAGCTTACAAGAATCCTGCACCAGCCCCAGAACAGGAACCACAAGATGAGCCTCCACGAAAATCTGTTTATTCTTGGGATCCAGAGATGACTGTCAGCCAGTGGCAGTCAGAGTCTTCTTCTTCATCACAGTATGATCCCAACTATTCCTCCTCATCACAGTACGACCCCAACAACTATTATTATGGATATCTGCCAGGCCAGCTGTGGCCATAGACCAACTTAGGCCAAAAGCCTAAGCTTGGGGGAGTACGTATTTCTCACTGACATTACATTTATGTTCACACACACTCATTACTAGATGTCGGTGCTCATACTTTTTCACTGTAATATCCATGCTAGTTTATTTTCTCTTTCCTGCTTTCTTCTTGTGTGTTTGTTAAACCTTAAGAAAAACAAAAAAAAATTAGTAGTAGTTTATTTTTCTGCTGTAGTAGTAATAAAAAAAGAAAACCCCAAAATATTTCCCGTTCTTCTTTTGCTTGTTGGGAGCTTTCCCGTGTAAATGGTTTTATTTCTTTTCTTTTCTTTGGGGGTCAGTAGGAAAAGACCATAATTAAATTGTTGAAGTGGCTCTTATATGCATTATTTTTGATTTAACCCAGAGCCCATATTGCCTTGTCTTCTCCTGTTTATTGAATGCTCGCAGATTCCAGCTTAGTCCAATGCACGTACACTCTTATTATTATTCACACCGTTCGGTCGTGCAAGTGAAAGGCAATTATGATGATATATGATGGGCTGAATGAGATGAGAAAAGCTGGTATGAACTCGACCTCTTTTGTTTTTGTAAATATGATGAGTCCCTCGTTCTTGATTCAGCTTATTATAAATAAATATGTTTGCAATGACAATTAGAGATCATAGTTGCTTGTGCCATGCTTGATTAGCTATGAGTTATAATGGTTTACCTTGTGTGCCAACATGCTATTGACATGATTATGATGTGGTATGATGGGGTGGTATCCTCCTTTGAATGATTTAAGTGACTTGACTTGGCACATGTTCACGCATGTAGTTGAAACAAAATCAACATAGCCTTCACGATATTTATGTTCATGGTGGATTATATCCTACTCATGCTTCCATCCAATGTTTATTGATTTTAATGCATGTACATGGCTGTTGTCGCTCTCTAGTTGGTCGCTTCCCAGTATTTTGCTAGCCTTCACTTGTACTAAGCGGGAATACTTCTTGTGCATCCAATCCCTTAAACCCCAAAGTTATTCCAGATGACTCCACCATACCTTCCTATATGCGGTATCTACCTGCCGTTCCAAGTAAATTTGTATGTGCCAAACTCTAAACCTTCAAACAAACATTCTGTTTTGTATGCTCGAATAGCTCATGTATCAACCAAGGTTGTCCTTATCTTCCGTGTTAGGCGGGTTATTCTCAAGAGGAGTGGACTCCGCTCCTCACTCACGAGAAAATCGCTGGTCACCGGGATGCCCAGTCCCATGCTTTATGCAAACTAAATCAAAATTAATTACAAGCAGAACTCCCCCTGGGACCTGATGTATGTTGAGGCACTTGTTGTTTCGAGCAAGCCATGGATTGATGCTTGTTGGTGGAGGGGGAGTATAAACTTTACCATTCTATTTGGGAACCGCCTATAATGTGTTTAGCATGGAAGATATCGCCATCTCTTAGTTGTTACGTTGACAATGAAAGTATACCGCTCAAAATACAATTTATCTCTATTTCAAAACCGAGCTCTGGCACCTCTACAAATCCCTGCTTCCCTCTGCGAAGGGCCTATCCATTTACTTTTATGTTGAGTCATCACCCTCTTATTAAAACACACTAGCTGGAGAGCACAGCTGTCATTTGCATTCATCACTGTTAATTTATATTGGGTATGACTATGATTGGATCTCTTTTACCATGAATTACAATGTCTAGTCAGTCCTTGATCTTTAAAGGTGCTCTGCATTTATGTTTTGCGGTCTCAGAAAGGGCTAGCGAGATACCATCTTGTTATATCATATTATGATTGTTTAGAGAAAGTGTTGTCATCCGAGATTTATTATTATGACTTACTAGTTGATTATGCTATTGATATGAGTAATTATGAGACCTGAGAATTATTGCAAATATGGTTAGTTATGATCTATGCTGAAAACTTGAATGCTGGCTTGACATAGTTACAACAACAAGAGCAAACAGAGTTTGTAAAAGTTTTTCTTTCTTTCTTTCAGTTTGTCAACTGAATTGCTTGAGGACAAGCAAGGGTTTAAGCTTGGGGGAGTTGATACATCTCCGTCATATCTACTTTTCCAAACACTTTTGCCCTTGTTTTGGACTCTAACTTGTATGATTTGAATGGAACTAACCCGGCCTGACGCTGTTTTCAGCAGAATTGCCATGATGTTGTTTTATGTGCAGAAAACAAATATTCTCGGAATGACCTGAAACTCCATGGAACATCTTAGAAAAAATAATAAAAAATCCTCGCCAAAGATGAAGACCAGGGGCCCACACCCTTCTCACGAGGGTGGGGGGCGCCCCCCCTAGGGCGCGCCCCCTACCTCGTGGGCCCCCTGGATGCCCTCCGACGCCAACTCCAACTCTATATATTTTCTTTCGGAGAGAAAAAAATCAGAGAGAAGAAATCATCGCGTTTTACTATACGGAGCCGCCGCCAAGCCCTAAAACCTCTCGGGAGGGCTGATATGGAGTTCGTTCGGGGCTCCGGAGAGGGGGATTCGTCGTCGCCGTCGTCATCATCAACCATCCTCAATCACCAATTTCATGATGCTCACCGCTGTGCGTGAGTAATTCCATTGTAGGCTTGCTGGACGATGATGGGTTGGATGAGATTTATCATGTAATCGAGTTAGTTTTGTTAGGGTTTGATCCCTAGTATCCATTATGTTCTGAGATTGATGTTGCTATGACTTTGCTATGCTTAATGCTTGTCACTAGGGCCCGAGTGCCATGATTTCAGATCTGAACCTATTATGTTTTCATGAATATATGTGAGTTCTTGACCCTATCTTGCAAGTCTATAGTCACCTACTATGTGTTATGATCCGTTAACCCCGAAGTGACAATAATCGGGACCACTCCCGGTGATGACCATAGTTTGAGGAGTTCATGTATTCACTATGTGCTAATGCTTTGTTCCGGTTCTCTATTAAAAGGAGGCCTTAATATCCCTTAGTTTCCAATAGGACCCCGCTGCCACGGGAGGGTAGGACAAAAGATGTCATGCAAGTTCTTTTCCATAAGCACGTATGACTATATACGGAATACATGCCTACATTACATTGATGAATTGGAGCTACTTCTGTGTCACCCTATGTTATGACTGTTACATGATGAACCGCATCCGGCATAATTATCCATCACTGATCCGGTGCCTACGAGTTTTCCATATACTGGTTTACGCTTATTTACTTTCCCGCTGCTACTGTTACAATCACTACAAAATACCAAAAACATTACTTTTGCTGTCTTTACTTTTGTTGCTGCTACCACCACTATCATATTACTTTGCTACTAAACACTTTGCTGCAGATACTAAGTTTCCAGGTGTGGTTGAATTGACAAATCAGCTGCTAATACTTGAGAATATTCTTTGGCTCCCCTTGTGTCGAATCAATAAATTTGGGTTGAATACTCTACCCTCGAAAGCTGTTGCGATCCCCTATACTTGTGGGTTATCAGGCAGTTCCTTACCTCCCCTCGTAGTTGAGGGATAAATCTTGGTTTTTGGATCTCTCAAGTTCTTCATAATGATAAACAAATATAAATCCCAAGTGACTCAAAGAATAGAGCTATGTTCCCCGGCAACGGTGCCAGAAAATAGTCTTGATAACCCACAAGTATAGGGGATCGCAACAGTTTTCAAGGGTAGAGTATTCAACCCAAATTTATTGATTCGACACAAGGGGAGCCAAAGAATATTCTCAAGTATTGGCAGCTGAGTTGTCAATTCAACTACACCTGGAAAGTTGATATCTACAGCAAAGTGTTTAGTAGCAAAGTAATATGATAGTAGTGGCAACGGTAGCAAAAGGTAATGATAGCAAAAGTAATGTTTTTGGTTATTTTGTAGTGATGATAGCAAATAGCAACGGAAAAGTAAATAAGCGAAGAACAATATATGGAAAGCTCGTAGGCAATGGATGGGTGATGGAGAATTATGCCGGATGCGGTTCATCATGTAACAATCATAACCTAGGGTGACACAGAACTAGCTCCAGTTCATCAATGTAATGTAGGCATGTATTCCGAATATAGTCATACGTGCTTATGGAAAAGAACTTGCATGACATCTTTTGTCCTACCCTCCCGTGGTAGCGGGGTCCTAATGGAAACTAAGGGATATTAAGGCCTCCTTTTAATAGAGTACCGGAACATAATGGAAACCTTTTGTCACCTCCATAATCGAGAAACATATCCTTATTCCACTAAGGATAATTTTGACCGTTGTCCAATGATCTACTCCTAGATCACTATTGTACTCCCTTGCCAAACTTAATGTAGGGTATACAATAGATCTGGTACACAACATAGCATACTTTATAGAACTATGACTGAGGCATAGGGAATGACTTTTCATTCTCTTTCTATTTTCTGCCGTGGTTGGGTTTTGAGTCTTTACTCAACTTCACACCTTAAAACACAAGCAAGAACTCCTTCTTTGACTATTCCATTTCGAACTACTTGAAAATCTTGTCAAGGTATGTGCTCATTGAAAAAACTTATCAAGCGTCTTGATCTATCTCTATAGATCTTGATGCTCAATGTGTAAGCAGCTTCACCGAGGTCTTTCTTTGAATAACACTTATTCAAGATCCTATTATGCTATCCAGAAATTCTATATCATTTCCAATCAACAATATGTCATCCATATATAATATTAGAAATGCTACAGAGCTCCCACTCACTTTCTTGTAAATATAGGCTTCTCCAAAAGTCTGTATAAAACCATATGCTTTGATCACACTATCAAAACATTTATTCCAACTCCGAGAGGCTTGCACCAGTCCATAAATGGATCACTGGAGCTTGCACACTTTGTTATCACCCTTTGGATCGATAAAACCTTCAGGTTACATCATATACAACTCTTCTTCCAGAAATCCATTCAGGAATGCAGTCTTTACATCCATTTGATAAATTTCATAATCATAAAATGTGACAATTGCTAACATGATTCAGACGGACTTAAGCATCGCTACGGGTGAAAAGGTCTCATCATAGTCAACTCCTTGAACTTGTCAAAAACCTTTCGCAACAAGTCGAGCTTTGTAGACAGTAACATTACCGTCAGCGTCAGTCTTCTTCTTTAAGATCCATTTATTCTCGATGGCTTGCCGATCATCGGGCAAGTCAACCAAAGTCCACACTTTGTTCTCATACATGGATCCCATCTCAGATTTCATGGACTCAAGACATTTTGCGGAATCTGGGCTCATCATTGCTTCCTCATAGTTCGTAGGTTCGTCATGGTCAAGTAACATGACCTCCAGAATAGGATTACCGTACCACTCTGGTGCGGATCTTACTTTGGTTGACCTACGAGGTTCGGTAGTAACTTGAGGTGAAGTTTCATGATCATCATCCTTGGCTTCCTCACTAATTGGTGTAGGTGTCACAGGAACCGGTTTCTGTGATGGACTACTTTCCAATAAGGGAGCAGGTACAGTTACCTCATCAAGTTCTACTTTCCTCCCACTCACTTCTTTTGAGAGAAACTCCCTCTCTAGAAAGGATCCATTCTTAGCAACAAATGTCTTGCCTTCGGATCTGTGATAGAATGTGTACCCAACAGTCTCCCTTGGGTACCCTGTGAAGACACATTTCTCCGATTTGGGTTCGAGCTTATCAGGTTGAAGCTTTTTCACATAAGCATCGCAGTCCCAAACTGTAAGAAACGACAACTTTGGTTTCTTGCCAAACCATAGTTCATAAGGCGTAGTCTCAACGGATTTAGACGGTGCCCTATTTAACGTGTGATAACCCACAAGTATAGGGGATCGCAACAGTTTTCGAGGGTAGAGTATTCAACCCAATTTTATTGATTCGACACAAGGGGAGCCAAAGAATATTCTCAAGTATTAGCAGCTGAGTTGTCAATTCAACCACACCTGGAAACTTAATATCTGCAGCAAGGTATTTAGTAGAAAAGTAATATGATAGTAGTGGTAACGGTAGCAAAAGGTAACGGTAGCAAAAGTAATATTTTTGGGTTTTATAGTGATGTAACAGTAGTAACGGAAAAGTAAATAAGCGAAGAACAATATATGGAAAGCTCGTAGGCAATGGATCGGTGATGGAGAATTATGCCGGATGCGGTTCATCATGTAACAGTCATAACATAGGGTGACACAGAACTAGCTCAGTTCATCAATGTAATGTAGGCATGTATTCCGAATATAGTCATACGTGCTTATGGAAAAGAACTTGCATGACATCTTTTGTCCTACCCTCCCGTGGCAGCAGGGTCCTAATGGAAACTAAGGGATATTAAGGCCTCCTTTTAATAGAGTACCGGAACAAAGCATTAGCACATAGTGAATACATGAACTCCTCAAACTACGGTCATCACCGGTAAGTATCCCGATTATTGTCACTTCGGGGTTAACGGATCATAACACATAATAGGGTGACTATAGACTTGCAAGATAGGATCAAGAACTCTCATATATTGATGAAAACATAATAGGTTCAGATCTGAAATCATGGCACTCGGGCCCTAGTGACAGGCATTAAGCATAGCAAAGTCATAGCAACATCAATCTCAGAACATAGTGGATACTAGGGATCAAACCCTAACAAAACTAACTCGATTACATGATAAATCTCATCCAACCCATCATCGTCCAGTAAGCCTACGATGGAATTACTCACGCACGGCGGTGAGCATCATGAAATTGGTGATGGAGGATGGTTGATGATGACAATGGCGACGGATTCCCCTCTCCGGAGCCCCGAACGGACTCCAGATCAGCCCTCCCGAGAGGTTTTAGGGCTTGGCGGCGGCTCCGTATCGTAAAACGTGATGAATACTTCTCTCTAAATTTTTTCTCCCCGAAACCAAATATATAGAGTTGGAGTTGAGGTCGGAGGATCTCCAGGGGGGCACGAGGTAGGGGGCGCGCCCTAGGGGGGCAGGCGCGGCCCCACCCTCGTGGACAGGTGGTGGGCCCCCTGGCCTTCATCTTTTGCGAGGATTTTTTATTATTTCTAAAAAGTTGCTCCGTGAAGTTTCAGGTCATTCCGAGAACGTTTGTTTCTGCATATAAATAACACCATGGTAATTCTGCTGAAAACAGCGCCCGTCCGGGTTAGTTCCATTCAAATCATGCAAGTTAGAGTCCAAAACAAGGGCAAAAGTGTTTGGAAAAGTAGATACGACGGAGACGTATCAACGTGAATGCAGCTGTCTCTAAAGCATAACCCCAAAACGATAGCGGTAAATCAGTAAGAGACGTCATAGATCGCACCATATCTAGTAAAGTACGATTACGACGTTCGGACACACCATTACGCTGTGGTGTTCCGGGTGGCGTGAGTTGCAAAACTATTCCACATTATTTCAAATGAATACCAAACTCGTAACTCAAATATTCTCCTCCACGATCAGATCGTAGAAACTTTATTTTCTTGTTACGATGATTTTCCACTTCATTCCAAAATTCTTTGAACTTTTCAAATGTTTTAGACTTATGTTTCTTCAAGAAGATATACCCATATCTTACTCAAATCATCTGTGAAGGTCAGAAAATAACGATACCTGCCGCGAGCCTCAACACTCATCGGACTGCATACGTCAGTATGTATTATTTCCAACAAGTCTGTTGCTCGCTCCATTGTTCCGGAGAACGGAGTCTTAGTCATCTTGCCCATGAGGAATGGTTCGCAAGCATCAACTGATTCATAATCAAGTGATTCCAAAAGCCCATCAGCATGGCCACAAATAAGTTGCACTATCATTATTAACTTTGCATCTTTTGGCTTCAATATTATGAATATGTGTATCACTACGATCGAGATTCAATAAACCATTCACCTTGGGTGTATGACCATTGAAGGTTTTATTCATGTAAACAGAACAACAATTATTCTCTGACTTTAAATGAATAACCGTATTGCAATAAACATGGTCAAATCATATTCATGCTTAACGCAAACACCAAATAACATTTATTTAAGTTCAACATTAATCCCGAAAGTATAGGGAGTGTGCGATGATGATCATATCAATCTTGGAACCACTTCCAACACACATCGTCACTTCACCCTTAACTAGTCTCTGTTCATTCTGCAACTCCCGTTTCGAGTTACTAATCTCAGCAACTGAATTAGTATCAAATACTGAGGGGTTGCTATAAACACTAGTAAAGTACACATCAATAACATGTATATCAAATATACCTTTGTTCACTTTGCCAACCTTCTTATCCGCCAAATACTTGGGACAGTTCTGCTTCCAGTGACTAGTCCCTTTGCAGTAGAAGCACTTAGTCTCAGGCTTAGGTCTAAACTTGGGCTTCTTCACTTGAGCAGCAACTTGCTTGCCGTTCTTCTTGAAGTTCCCCTTATCCCCTTTGCCCTTTTCTTGAAACTAGTGGTCTTGTCAACCATCAACACTTGATTCTTTTCTTGATTTCTACCTTCGTCGATTTCAGCATCACGAAGAGCTTAGGAATCATTTCCATTATCCCTTGCATATTATAGTTCATCATGAAGTTCTAGTAACTTGGTGATAGTGACTAGAGAACTCTGTCAATCACTATCTTATCTGGAAGATTAACTCCCACTTGATTCAAATGATTGTAGTACTCAGACATTCTGAGCACATGCTCACAAGCTGAGCTATTCTCCTCCATCTTGTAGGCAAAGTGCTTGTCAAAGGTCTCATACCTTTCGACAAGGTCATGAGTCTGAAATACTAATTTCAACTCTTGGAACATCTCATATGCTCCGTGGTGTTCAAAATGTCTTTGAAGCCCTGATTCTAAGCTGTAAAGCATGGTGCACTAAACTATCAAGTAGTCATCATATCGAGCTCGCCAAACATTCATAACGTCTGCATCTGCTCCTGCAATCGGTCTGTCACCTAGGGGTGCATCAAGGACATAATTGTTCTGTGCAGCAATGAGGATAATCCTTAGATCATGGATCCAGTCCGCATCATTGCTACTAACATATTTCAACTTAGTTTTTCTCTAGGAATATATCAAAATAAACGGGGAGCTACATCGCCAGCTATTGATCTACAACATAGTTATGCAAATACTATCAGGACTAAGTTCATGATAAATTAAAGTTCAATTAATCATATTTATGAACTCCCACTTAGATAGACATCCCTCTAATCATCTAAGTGATCACGTGATCCAAATCAACTAAACCATGACCGGTCATCACGTGAAATGGAGTAGTTTTCAATGGGGAACATCACTATGTTGATCATATCTACTATATGATTCACGCTCGACCTTTCGGTCTCAGTGTTCCGAGGCCATATATGCATATGCTAGGCTTGTCAAGTTTAACTTGAGTATTTCCGCGTGTGCAAAAGTGGCTTGCACCTGTTGTATGTGAACGTAGAGCTTATCACACCCAATCATCACGTGGTGTCTCGGCACGACAAACTTTGGCAACGGTGCATACTCAGGGAAAACACTTGTACCTTGAAATTTAGTGAGAGATCATGTTATAATGCTACCGCCGAACTAAGAAAAATAAGATGCATAAAGGATAAACATCACATGCAATCAAAATATGTGACATGATATGGCCATGATCATCTTGCGCCTTTGATCTCTATCTCCAAAGTACCGTCATGATCTCTATCGTTACCGGCATGACACCATGATCTCCATCATCTTGATCTCTATCAATGTGTCGTCACATGGTCGTCTCGCCAACTATTGCTTTTGCAACTATTGCTATCGCATAGCGATAAAGTAAAGCAATTACATGGCACTTGCATCTTATGCAATAAAGAGACAACCATAAGGCTTCTGCCAGTTGCCGATAACTTTAACAAAACATGATCATCTCATACAACAATTTATATCTCATCACGTCTTGACCATATCACATCACAACATGCCCTGCAAAAACAAGTTAGACGTCCTCTACTTTGTTGTTGCAAGTTTCACGTGGCTGCTACGGGCTAAGCAAGAACCGTTCTTACCTACGCATCAAAACCACAACGATATTTCGTCAAGTTAGTGTTGTTTTAACCTTCGACAAGGACCGGGTGTAGTCACACTTGGTTCAACTAAAGTTGGAGAAACTGACACCCGCCAACCACCTGTGTGTGAAGCACGTTGGTAGAACCAGTCTCGCGTAAGCGTACGCGTAATGTCGGTCCGGGCCGCTTCATCCAACAATATCGCCGAACCAAAGTATGACATGCTGGTAAGCAGTATGACTTGTATCGCCCGCAACTCACTTGTGTTCTACTCGTGCATATAACATCTAGGCATAAACCTGGCTCGGATCCCATTGTTGGGGAACGTAGTAATTTCAAAAAAATTCCTACGCACACGCAAGATCATGGTGATGCATAGCAACGAGAGGGGAGAGTATCGTCTACGTACCCTCGTAGACCGTAAGCGGAAGCGTTATGAGAACGCGGTTGATGTAGTTGTACATCTTCACGATCCGACCGATCCAAGTACCGAACGCACGGAACCTCCGAGTTCAGCACACGTTCAGCTCGATGACGTCCCACAAACTTCGATTCGGCAGAGCTTCATGGGAGAGTTCCGTCAGCACGACGGCATGATGACGGTGATGATGTTGCTACCGATGTAGGGCTTCGCCTAAGCACCACTATGATATGATCGAGGTGGATTATGGTGGAGGGGGGCACCGCACATGGCTTGGAACAATCAACTTGTGTGTCTATGGGGTGCCCCCTAGCCACGTATATAAAGGAGCAAGGGGAGGAGGCTGGCGGCCTCATAGGGTGCGCCCCAAGGGGGAATCCTACTCCTACTAGGAGTAGGTTCCCCCTTTCCTAGTCCAACTAGGAGGGGAAGGAAAGAGGAGGAGAGGAGAAGGAAAGAGGGGGCCGGCCCCCAAAGCCCTAAACCAATTCGGTTTGGGCCTAGGGGGTGCACTCCACACTTCCTTGCTGCCCTCTATTTCCACTAAAGCCCACGAAGGCCCATTGACCCTCCCGGTGAATTCCCGTAACTCTCCGGTACTCCGAAAAACACCTGAATCACTCGGAACCTTTTCGATGTCCGAATATAGTCGTCCAATATATCGGTCTTTACGTCTCGACCATTTCAAGACTCTGCGTCATGTCCCCGATCTCATTCGGACTCCGAACTACCTTTGGTACATCAAAACACATAAACTCATAATACTGATCATCATCGAACGTTAAGCGCGCGGACCCTACGGGTTCGAGAACTATGTAGACATGATCGAGACTCATCTCTGGTTAATAACCAATAGCGGAACCTGGATGCTCATATTGGCTCCTACATATTCTACGAAGATCTTTATCGGTAAAACCCCATAACTGTATACGTTGTTCCCTTTGTCATCGGTATGTTACTTGTCCGAGATTCGATCGTTGGTATCTCAATACCTAGTTCAATCTCGTTACCGGCAAGTCTCTTTACTCGTTTTGTAATGCATCATCCCGCAACTAACTCATTAGTCACATTGCTTGCAAGCACTACTAGGGAAAACCTTATACACAGAATCTTAGCAGCAGCGCGGTCTAAAACCAGACGCTACTGCTAATTAGCAGTAGCGAGCTTCAGAAAACCACACTACTAATAGCATGGTAGCAGTAGCAGTCTAGGTGAAACAAGTGCTACTACTATAATTGCCACGACGTTGCCCCCAGGCTAGATATAGTAGTAGCGCTCTTCCGAGGACGCGCTATTGCTAAAGTACTTAGTAGCAACGTTTTTTCTCAAAACACGCTACTGTTAAGTATTGCACCTAATTAAGTTTAGTCCCATACTGCTAAGCGAACAAGGTGTTTACCACCTTAAATATGTTACTTCTCAAACTATCTCGAGCACTTGGTCTTCATTGAACTATATGTGTAGAATTTGTGGCTGCAATATGAATCTTCACCTGTGCCTATACAGGTACTGTGAGGATTCATGTTGACTATTTAGATTCTACACAAAAAGATCAATGATGACCAATGTATATTTTTGAAGTTTTTACATGCTTAGCAGTAGCGTTTTTTCAGGGCAAAGCGCTACTGATATTATAAAACAGAAAGGAATAGCTGTAGCGCGTTTCACTTGACATGCTATAGCTAACTTAGCTATAGCGCGTTCCAGCAAAACGCGCTGTTGCTAGTTTGACTTAACCCCCAGCCGCGCGGGCTCAAAATTTCGCTAAGTCCTTCCCCTCCACTCCCCCCTCTCCCCCAACTGCTCCGTCGCCTCTGTCGCCCTGCCGCTCTCGACCTCACCGCCCCCGCCCGCCGCACACCCTCGACGCCGCCCTCCGCCGCGCGCCCGAGCCCCGACCCCATCCTCGACGCCGCCTGCCCCTCCCTCGCCGCAGTCACCATAAGGCTCTGCCTCTCCTCTCTCCTACCCTCCTCTCTCTCTGCTAGGGCAATTCATATATGTGTTGATGTTGTGTTGATGTTCATATGAACCCTAGGTGTTCATATGAACCCTAGATTTGTTTAGGGCAGTAGGCATTTTTTAGCATTTAGGAAAAATGATTAGCAATTTTTTTAGGAAATTAGCTAGGGATTTTTTTTATGAAAATGCCTAAACAGTAATTTCATTCAAAAAACAAAAAACAGAATTGCTTTTCTTTCAAAAACTTGGTTAAACTAATTGTTGCTATGTAAACAAAAAACAAGATTGTTGTTATATGATATATGTCATTGATGTTCATTTGCATATTCCATTATTGAAGTGGTTCGATTGTGCCCAAGTGGCTCTATTGTTTCCAGGGAATGAAGTCGAGTGGCCTATGTTTTGCCGGAATGTTGATTCATTTCCGTTCTGGAAAATTTCAGGTTCTCGATTTGTCCACTTTTTAGTAAAAGTCATGCCGAAATTTTCCGTGAATTTCGGCATGACTTGGGCTATAAACTAGGACATATCGAGTGCGCGGGATTTGCCGCACCGGGAAGGAGTCAACACTCCTGCAAAGCATAGGCCTTTTTTATGTCATTATTCATTTTATTAGGTATAGAATTAATTGACTAGATTTAATCGTAAGAACTAGTTGAATTAATAGAAATAGTTGAACATGTCACATTTGTTGTTATTTTTTTAGTTAAAGAAATTTTCCCCGCATCGATGTCGACAATGCCTATCCCGCATCCTAGTCGTCGAGTCGGCGGAGGACACCTGCATCACCAGATGGGCCATGTCCGGGATTGGGTTCCGCCGGGGTGGTACTAGGAGGCGCTACCTACCGGGGGGCGCATGTTGGTGAGGAGCCAGCCTGTGTCGTTGACCCGAACCTTCTTTGGTGGCGGTCGCGTGGGCCAGTGACGGTCCAGAGGCTCGAGGACCCCGTGGAGGTGGTGCGTCACCGTGTCAGTGAGGAGGACGAGCACGTCCGTCGCTACTTGTTTGCGTTGGAGCACAGGTTCTCCAATACCTGACAGGTTCTCCAGGGATCTCACTGGAGCTATGATCATGTGATGGTTCCTTCTCTTTGGGTGTCCACCGCCCGCGCCGATACCCGTCGTGCACTAGGGTTTTAGTTGTATTAGTGATGTTATATGTATGATACTATTTGGGATGTATTAGTGATGTTATATGTATGATACTATTTGGGATGTATTAGTGATAATATTCGACGATGTACGGACGCATGAGATGATTTACTTTTGCTTATTGAATGCATGCTAATTTGAATACTTATTTATTTTACGATTAGGTTTTTCTTATAGAATGCTCATGTCAATATGAGTCCTATAAGATATTTTGAGTATCCTGGTAGTTGTCTTTGATCGATTTTCAATTAATGTTTCAACTATGAACATAGGAAATGTCTGACAACGAAAAGGATTTCGGTATTTGCAAATGCTGTGAAGACGAGCGCGACCTGTGCGACGGAATCTTCCTAGATGATGATAGGCGCTTCAGCATCAAGCTGGACGTGAACTTCGAAGTGGATACAGTAAGTCACAACGACAAGTCTTTTTTCGTAATTAAGCATGACATCTGCTTCATTTGCTTCAACTTATAATTTAATTTTTTTACTATTCTACTAGCGTATCCCCTGCCATGCAAGAGTTTTTGTCTTGGATAAGATAGGTTTCAGTCGTACTATGGAGGTAAAGAAAGTTTACTTGAAGACCGAGCATGGTTGTATTTTCCACGCAAAATTATATAACGCAGACGACTACACCTATTTTGGATGCAAAACATGGCGAGCACTATGCAAGACTTATGCATTTGAGCCTGATATGGTTATCACCTTTGATATTCGTCCGGAAGATGATATTGACGGTAATATCGACATCTAGGTCGATGTGCAGACGCCTCCAGTTATACCATTACGTGAGTTTCTCAACCATATTTATGTCTTTGATATTGTTTATTCAAAAATAGTTGAGAACTAATTTCTATTGTCAGCTTATTTCCTGTCACAGCCCTAGAATTCTGCTTTGTAATTAGTTGCATCAGTGAGTGGCATCCATGCATCAGGTTTAATTTCCTTTTAAATGTGAATTGGGGAAAGTGGAAAGCCTCAGAGATCATTTCTAAAAATGATCAACATTAAAAATTGCTTCAAACAAACCCAAGAAAATGTTCCTGTTAAGCTATAAAAATATTGGGAAGAAGTAAAACTCAAACCAATAGTTTTGGAGTCTCACGGATATTTATTTTGGGCCTTTGAAATTAAATCAATAAGTATTTGACTTTTGGATTATATTCATTTTATATAGAATATATTTCAAAAGGCCTTGAAATTATTTATGTGCCTTTGGAAAAGTCCATAATGGCAACAGACAGATATTCAGAAGGTTTTGCCCTGCTTTGATTTACTTTGAATTTGAATCAGTGGCAAAATAATTAAAACAAAACAGAAAAACAGAAAATAGAAAACTAGAGAGAGATGAAAAACCTACCTGGCCACTTACCTGGCAGCCCAAGTAGGCGGCCCAGCACACCAGCACCCTGCCAGTCATCTTCGACCTCGCCGACCGAAGCAGCTGCGTGCTGGACGCACGCGTGCGTCGACGCCACCTCCTGCTTCACGCTGGAGGCTCATCCTCCTCCCTGTCCCCGCACCTGGAAACGCCCTCGATCCCCTCGGTCCCTCCCCCTTCCCTGGCCCTCTCCTCCCCTCCATCGCTCGTCCCCGAGCTCGGCCGGGAGCAGCCATGGCCGCCACCCGTCGTCCTCGCGGCCACCAGCCACCCCTCGCCACCCAAACGTACCCCCGAGCTTCGCCTCCATGCCCACGTCTCCCCACTGAAGCCCACGTCCTTGGAAGCACTGCAACATCGCCATCGGGCTCCTCCTCTTCCTCGGACGTCGACGACCACCGCCGTCGATTCGCTCCATCCAGTGCGCCCCCGCCCTCGCCGTCGCCTCTTCTTGAACCACCGTGAGCCACCGCCCCTTGTCCCTCTATCTTCCACGTGAAACCGCCCTCCAGTGAAGTTCCCCGCCGTGGCCAAGCTTCGGCTGCCGCTGTAGCTCGCCGCCGGCGTTGTTCCCGGCCACCCCGCGGCCTCTTGTCCGGTCCAATGGATGCGGGTGAGCAGGAGCTCCTTGCACATGCCCTCGGCACATCCATCCGATGCCGCAGCGCGATTCCGGCGTGTCTCCGCCGCACTGGATGGTCGCCGGCGGCCTCTTCCCGGCTGTGCTGACGTGGCTGGCTTAATTAGCCACTAATCACCTCCCCGTGCCATTGGCAGTGGGCCCCGCGTGTTAATTAAACCAGGACAGTTTATTTTAGGTTTAGTTAATTGGGTTAGCCACTATGTCAATGACATATGGGTCCCACACGTCGGGTTTGACTCCAGTCAACCCGTTTAACCTGCTGACATCACGGTGATGAAATGCTGACGCAATAATGTATTTTCTGGATTTAGTCTAATTTAAAATAGCCAGGGAATTCCAGAAAATAGTATAAACTTCTAAAAATCATAGAAATTCAACCATAACTCCAAATGAAACAAATTATATATGAAAAATGATCAGAAAAATCCAAAGAATCTGTTTATGGCATTTTCATGCATGTTAGAGCAACTTATATCCTCTATTTAGGAAAATTCAATTAAATGGCATTTAAGAAAGCACATATTGAGTTTGAATTTGAACCTAGTGTTCAAACCAACTCCATTTAACTTGTTGCTAGTTGCATTAGGCCAATCAATAGCATATTGCCATGTCACATTCATGCATCATATTGTTGCATTGCATTGATTGTGTCCTTCTCTGTTTGCCGGTAACCGTCCCCTCTCAGTCGACGATGTTTCCGACGACGTGATCGATGACACCGATGAAGAACTATATCATCTTCAGGAGTGCCAGGCAAGCAAAACCCCCTTGTTCATCCCGATATAATCCCACTCTCTCGCTCCTGCTCTCTTTTACTGCATTAGGACAACACCGATTCAACTGTTACATGCTGCGGTAGTTGAACCCCTTTCCTCTGCATGACCTGTCATTGCCACAGTAAATAGATGAAACCCACTAGCATGAGTAGGAGTTGTTTGAGCCCTGATGTGCCTGCTCATTCATGCTTGTTTGTAATGCCTGCTACTGCTTAGAGTTGAGTCAGGTCTGATTCATCGGGAATGAATTGGAACGTGGTGAACATATCCTACTGTTGAGAGCTAAGTGTGTGAACACGATTTGGTAAAGGTAGCGGTGAGAGGCCATGTAGGAGTACATGGTGGGTTGTCTCATTGCAGCCGTTCTCAGGAACTGAGTTCTGTGTTTGTGATCCATGAACAGTTACTACCACACATTGGGTTCCGGTAACTCGGCCCCTCTCGGCTTATTAATCAACTCGATCTTTGTCCAGGAGTTGCAACTAGTTTCTGGTGTTTGTAGGTAGTGTTAGTAGTCTACCAAGTGGCACCCGGTACAGGTGGGCTTGGGACAGACTAGGCACAGTGGCACGGTGTACCAAGTGGCACCCGGGTGGTGGGCTTGGGAACCCTGCACACATCATTTGGGGCCATGAGCGACACCCCGGCCGGATCTCCTTGCGGATGGAACCCGAATAGGCGATAAACCTGGACGAGAGACTTGTGTGGTTAGTCAGGTCGTGGCCGACTCCCTCACCAGGCTTCCGCTTGAAGGTTGCCGAGATACACGATGTGTACATGGTGGTAAGTGGCAAGAGCGTGTGTGAAGAAGTACACCCCTGCAGGGTTATCATTATCTATTCGAATAGCCGGATTCCTCGGATATGGAAACTTGGACCCCTTGCATAGTTCATAGTGTTGGGGAACGTTGTAGAAAACAAAAAATTTCCTACGGTTTCACCAAGATCCATCTAGGAGTTCATCTAGCAACGAGTGATTAGATGCATCTACGTACCTTGTAGATCGCGAGCGGAAGCGTTCAAAGAACGTGGATGAGGGAGTCGTACTCGACGTGATTCGAATCACCGAAGATCTTAGCACCGAACGGACGGCACCTCCGCGTTCAACACACGTACGGAACAGCCACGTCTCCTCCTTCTTGATCCAGCAAGGGCAGAGGAGAGGTTGAGGGAGATGGCACCAGCAGCAGCATGACGGCGTGGTGTTGATGGAGCTGCAGTACTCCGGCAGGGCTTCGCCAAGCACTATGGAGGAGGAGGGTGTGTTGGAGAGGGAGAAGGAGGCAACCAAAGGCGTGGGAGAAAAGCCCTCCATCCCTCACTATATATAGGAGGGCCAAGGGGGGGGGGGTGGCGCCGGCCCTAGGAGATCCAATCTCCTAGGGGGGTGCGGCCAAGGGGGAGGAATCCCTTCTCCCCAAGGCACCTAGGAGGTGCCTTCCCCTCCTAGGACTCTTCCTCCCTTGAAACCCTAGGCGCATGGGCCTCTTGGGGCTGGTGCCCTTGGCCCATGTAGGCCAAGGCGCACCCCCTACAGCCCATGTGGCCCCCCGGGACAGGTGGCCCCACCCGGTGGACCCCCGGGACCCTTCCGGTGGTCCCGGTACAATACTGATAACCCCGAAACTTGTCCCGATGCCCGAAACAGGACTTCCCATATATAAATCTTTACCTCCGGACCATTCCGGAACTCCTCGTGACGTCCGGGATCTCATCCGGGACTCCGAACAACATTCGGGTTACTGCATATACATATTCCTACAACCCTAGCGTCACCGAACCTTAAGTGTGTAGACCCTACGGGTTCGGGAGACATGTAGACATGACCGAGATCGCTCTCCGGTCAATAACCAACAGCGGGATCTGGATACCCATGTTGGCTCCCACATGCTCCACGATGATCTCATCGGATGAACCATGATGTCGAGGATTCAAGCAACCCCGTATGCAATTCCCTTTGTCAATCGGTATGTTACTTGCCCGAGATTCGATCGTCGGTATCCCAATACCTCGTTCAATATCGTTACCGGCAAGTCACTTTACTCGTACCATAATGCATGATCCCATGACCAGACACTTGGTCACTTTAAGCTCATTATGATGATGCATTACCGAGTGGGCCCAGCGATACCTCTCCGTCATACGGAGTGACAAATCCCAGTCTCGATCTGTGTCAACCCAACAGACACTTTTGGAGATACCTGTAGTGCACCTTTATAGTCACCCAGTTACGTTGTGACGTTTGGTACACCCAAAGCACTCCTACGGTATCCGGGAGTTACACGATCTCATGGTCAAAGGAAAAGATACTTGACATTGGAAAAGCTCTAGCAAACGAACTACACGATCTCACGCTATGCTTAGGATTGGGTCTTGTCCATCACATCATTCTCCTAATGATGTGATCCCATTATCAATGACATCCAATGTCCATAGCCAGGAAACCATGACTATCTATTGATCAACGAGCTAGTCAACTAGAGGCTTACTAGGGACATGGTGGTGTCTGTCATTCACACATGTATTACGATTTCCGGATAATACAATTATAGCATGAATAAAGACAATTATCATGAACAAAGAAATATAATAATAATGCTTTTATTATTGCCTCTAGGGCATATTTCCAACACATAGACAAGTGAAAGTGGATACTCTAAAATACGCAAGATAAGCATGAGTGCTATGGATGGCGTTCTCGTAGGGAGACGGAAGCGGATCCATAGTGGTGTATTAGTATGGTGAATATGTGGACTCATGTGCGCCACCTCAAAGAGTTACTTGCAGTCCTAGTTTAGGATAGACACTGAGTCAAAGCTGGCTTGCTGCAGTCAAACTCCACCATCCCCTTTGTTGATACTGATGCATATGTAGCTAGTTCTGATGTAAGTCTTGCTGGGTACATTTGTACTCATGTTTGCCTATTCTATGTTTTGCAGAGAGATGTCAGTCTCGCTAGTAGTTCCGTGTGGACTTTGACGTTTAGCTTGATACCTCAGCTACGATCTTGTGCCTCAGCAGGATCTGGTAGATAGTCAGACTTCTCAGCCTTTTCCATTTGTAGATGTCTGTACTCAGACATGTTAAGCTTCCGCATGTGCTTTGACTTGTATGCTCTGAATGTTGGGTCATGAGATCCATGTTTGTAATATCTCGCTCCTCGGAGCCTAATGAATAAATACTTGAGTCGTAGAGTTATGTTGTGATGCCATGTTGTATTTTCACATATCGAGCATATTGTGTGTATGATTGAAATGCTTGGTATGTGTGGGATCCGACAACCTAGTTGTTTATCCTTGGTAGCCTCTCTTATGGGGAAATGTAGGTCTTGTGCTTCCATGAGCCATAGTAGTCCGCTACATCCCGGTTCACTGGAGTCCTGTTAGCCCAGCACTACTGCTCCGGAACACTTGACTGGCCGGCATGTGATTCACTTCGTTCATGTGTCTGTCCCTTCAGGGAAATGTCATGTGGTGACATCCGGAGTCCTGCCTAGCCTGCTACAGCCCGGTTCACCGGAGTCCTGTTAGCCCAGTGCTACAGCCCGGATTCGCACGCTGCTAATCGACATGCTCGATGTTGATTCATGTATGCCTGTTCCCGTAAGTTAGTGCCACTTTGGGTTCACGACTAGTCATGTCGCCCCGGGTTCTCTGTCATATGGATGCTAGCGACACTATCATATACGTGAGCCAAAAGGCGCAAACGGTCCCGGGCCATGGTAAGGCGACACCCGTGGGGATACCGTGCGTGAGGCCGCAAAGTGATATAAGGTGTTACCAGCTAGATCGATGTGACTTGGAATCGGGGTCCTGACATTTCTGTTCAAGCAAACATGTCCAGCGCTTGGTAGACAGGACCTACTACTATCCTGGGGCTGAACTAAACTGCGAGGAGCTAAGTCATTATGTTTCATGGCTTGAGGATCTTGATACTGTCAAGACAAATTTTCTTCCTGCACTTAGAAATGTTAGTACTGAAAACATGTGAGCAATAGTGTTCGTAATGAACTACGGTCACATCTATTTAGGAAAGATGGTAAGATTTTTACTATTTGTCCTCAGTGCATCTTTTGCATACATTATTTTTAAGCTAAACTTCATTGCTAAGTATGTTACTATACGATGTTCTTCAACCGGGACTCCCGATGAATGTTGCGCCTCATGGGATCGAGACTAAAGGTACCATGAGTATTGTTAGCTTACGACCAAGATATCCTACAATGCACTTTAGTGCATTTAGGATTTCTAATAGTTAGCAATGCTTAATACTGAAAGACTGGACCAAATTTGTGATGGAGGAGCGCAGAGAAGTACAAGGGGGCAGCAATCAGAAGTGCAGCCCACGATTAGGAGATAGGTTCATCTGCATGCTCCAACTTGATAAAGGAGGAGAGCTACACATGTTTTATGTTATTTTACCTGAGAGAGAGCAGCAGGAGTGATTAGCTAGCTAGAAATGAGTTTGAAGATGATGATGTGCTACACTATGACTATGATGATTAAATAGCTAGTGTTGGTGATAATGACTATGATGATTATTATTAACTAGTGTTGGTGGTGATTAGATAGCTACCGCATATAGTGTAGGTGGTTATTAGCTAGCTAGAATGAGTTTGATCGGATGATGATGTGCTACACTATGACTATGGTGATTAAATAAATATTGTTGGTGGTAATGACTATGATGATGATTAAATAGCTTGTGCTGGTGGATTAGATTCAAGTGGAGGCAACATGTGGTGCACATCGAAAGTACTACTAGTCCAAACTAGATTAGCTTTGGATTAGTAGTATACTTTTGACATGCACCACATATTGCCTCCACTTGAACCTAATCCAACTTCATTTGACACACTGTTATGGACATAATGATATAAACCTCATAATTGGTTGAAACGATCGATATAGTTGACTAGAGGGGGGGGGTGAATAGGCAACTAACAATTTTTAACTTTTCTTTACCGAATTAAACTTTGCATCAAATTAGGTTTTCTAGACATGCAACTATGTGAGCAACCTATATGATGCAACAACGACAAGCACACAAGCAAGCAAGGGAAATAACACAAATAAGCTTGCACAAGTAAAGGTACGAGATAACCAAGAGTGGAGCCGGTGAATACGAGGATGTGTTACCGAAGTTCCTTCCTTTTGAGGGGAAGTACGTCTCCGTTGGAGCGGTGTGGAGGCACAATGCTCCCCAAGAAGCCACTAGAGCCACCGTATTCTCCTCGCGCCCTCACACAATGCGAGATGCCGTGATTCCACTATTGGTGCCCTTGGAGGCGGCGACCGGACCTTTACAAACAAGGTTGGGGCAATCTCCACAACTTAATAGGAGGCTCCCAACAACACCATGAAGCTTCACCACAATGGAATATGGCTCCGCGGTGACCTCAACCGTCTAGGGTGCTCAAACACCCAAGAGTAACAAGATCTGCAAGGGATTAATGGGGGGAATTGAATTTCTCTTGGTGGAAGTGTAGATCGAGGCCTTCTCAAACAATCCCTAGAAAATCAACAAGTTTGATTGGCTAGGAAGAGAGATCGGGCGAAAATGGAGCTTGGAGCAACAATGGAGCTTAGGGTTGGAAGAGGTAGTCAACTCGGAGAAGAAGATACCTCTTATATAGTGGAGAGACAAATCCAACCGTTATCCACTTAACCAGCCCGCGACATGCGGTACTACCGCGCCAGCCAAGTGGTACTACCGCAAGGGCTCACGGTACTACCGTAGCGAACTGCGGTACTACCGTGGCCACGGCAGGAGCTAGCCCAGGCTTGTAGCAACGAAGCTGGAGCGGTACTGCCGCTCGCGCGGTACTATCACACCCCCTTGCGGTACTACCACAAGGCAGGGTTGGACCAGCCTGGGAAGGCCGTGGACAAATAAAGAAACGCCCGTGGCCAGTTCCGCTGATTATCAAATAGTGCAAAAATCCGACACGGTACTACCGCTGAAGGCAAGCGGTACTACCGCGCAGGGAGCGGATGTAAAAAATTACATCCGTCCCTACTTCCGCTTATGGCGTCGTGCCGGACTAGGACTCACGGTACTATGGCTCGCAAGGAGTGGTACTACCATGACCTCCTATGGTACTACCGCAAAGGCCTGCGGTACTACCGCTCCAAAGAGCAGTACTACCGCAAGCCCCAGAACAACGACACTAGGAATTCTTCTTTTTGCACATGAAGAAACGGAGGATGCTCCAAAGGCTAAGGGAAAGGTGGTGCAAAGAGGATTAAACGTGTACGTGATGATTCCACCCAAACCTTTCCAAAGCGGACCCCCTCTTAATAGTACGGCTTTCCTACGACTCAAATCCACCGAAAAAGGAATGTAGAAAAACACTGTCTTCAATAATCTTCGAGGGGCTCCTAACCGTCTTGTGCCTAGTAATGAAATATCTGAAATACTCGAGACACACGATTAGTCCGCAAATGCATTGTCATCAATCACCAAAACACCTTAGGGATAAATATGCCCTTACAATCTCCCCCTTTTTGGTGGATTGATGACAATACGGGATTTGCACAAGGGAGAAAGAATAGAACATGAGCAAACCATACATCTCTAAAATATAGACGGGCTCCCCCTAGATGTGTGCTATTTAGATGAGTGCTTTGGACTGCACGGCACACATACTAGGATCAACACTCCCCCTATATTTTATAGACATGGCATATCTTGCAATAATAATGCTAACACTAAGCACGATAGTAAATAAGAGCATAAACTAAGTAGCACAATATATCATAAGCTCAGTAAGGTGTGATAGATAGAGTGCATATGTCTTACACCATATGATAGATAAGTCTCACAAGCTCAAATAAACTCAAATCAAACCAACAAGGTTCAACAGACCAAACACAAGCGAAGCAAACACGACACGACATGGAAAATCCCTACACTCTATCCCCTTTGGCATTGAGACGCCAAAAAGGCAGAGCGGACACCTACAACACAAGTGGTGGCTCAAGCGGAGTAGTCGCTTGCACGGTCTTCGTCGGACTCGGCAGCGGGGATGGGCTCCTCCTCAGAATCAGTCCACTTGTAGCCTTATTTTGCCATCCATTCGGCCTCTGGAGTGATGTGCTCCTCGGAGCCGCCAGAAACATCCTCTCCAAAAACCTTCATGATCTTATTGTCGCGGCGGCAACTCTCTTTGGAGGCCATGTGCGTCCGATACTGCCCCTTGGCCTGCATGCAGAACAAGGCCTTCATCTTGGCCTTCAGCTTCTTCGCCCATGAGGGCTCAGTGGAGGGAGGTGCATATCCCGCAGAGCTGTCCTCAGCTACATTGTCCTCCTTAATCTCCTCCTCCTCAACAGCCCTCTTAGCAGCCTCAGCCTCGGCATGAGTAGTAGTGTTAGCCCACTGGGGCTTGATGCGGAGTTTGATGGAGTCATGATGGATCCAGTCAGGGGCCAAAAACTCCTCATTGGGATAGAGCTTCTCCCAAGTCTTCGATATCAGGAGGAACAGATATGGACCATAGATGGGTACCTTGCGGGTGAACACCGCGAACCGAAGCTCGCACCACATGATATGTGAGACATCAAGTGGTTGAGTCTGAGAAACGCGTGCCTCCTCACAAATGAGAAACATGTCCACAAGAAAGGCATGCACCTTGTCCTTGTACCCAACGCGAGGAAAGAGGGAGTGGCGGAAGATCCGGTGCATGATGTCAAGGAACGGGTTGAGAACCCACGTCGACTTGCCACTGGCCAGTTTCTTCTCAACATAGAACGGCAGAAGCTTGTCCTTGCTAGCTGACTCGGCATTGGCATGAGGGCGAACACCAACAGGCGTGTGGAGCCTCTCATCAGGCACTCTGAGCAAATCCATGAACTCCTTCCAAGTAGCAGTCAACTGACGTCCATTGGTCATCCAGGTCATCTTCCGATCCTCCCTAGAATGGAAGTGGACCGAAGCAAAGAACTGGGCCACCAGCTTGGGGTCATAGTCCAGGTGGAAAGAGATCACATCCTCAATGGCAAACTGCTCCACGAGATCCAAGGCCTCACCAAAGTAGTGACGATGCTTATCATCCCTCATGTGATGCATGTCGATCCAGTGCACATCCACATATAGATTCTTCTTGGCCTTGATCACATCCAAGTAAATGAGATTCTGTTGCTTGGTCCAGAATAGTTCATTCCCTCTTAAGTTTGCACGAGGATTCGCATAAGGGTTGATCTTCCTTCGAGAAACAAACTCAGCAAGAGGTATCTCATCCATGTCCTTTGATGGTTCCTTGAACTTGCTAGCGGTGGTCTTGACATTGCGCTTAGGGGCATTGGAGCCCTCTGGAACATCCTCTTGGTTGCGCAGACATTTGGAACCCGTGTCATGGCTTGGATTGGAACGACGAGCAGGGACACCGGAGCCACCACCTAAGACACACACAAAACACAAACACACACGAGAAGCGAGACGGGTCAAAACAAAGATCACGGCAAAACACAAGAAACCAATAGAAAGTGCATATGGTAATTTCCATGAAGAAGATTTGACAGCAGCGGTAGTACTGCGTGTTCGCGCGGTACTAAAATTTTAGTGCCGCTCCTAGTCGCAGTAGTACCACGTGGTGGCACGGTAGTACCAGGGCTCGGAGCGGCAGTAGAACTTTAGTACCACGGCCCGCGCGATAGTACTGCGCCTGAGGAGCGGTAGTACCGTACGGGCGGTAGTACTGCACCTGTTATGCGGTAGTACCGCACGACATCAGATCCGAACGAATGAATGAATCTGAGAACAACCGCAACAACGAGGCCGTACTACAGTTGATCAAATCTACCATGGGACAACATATCAAGTACACTCTCTACGCATCACTACTCTCCTACATCCTACTCTTGCAAAGATTTGGCCTAAAATCTCAAGAACAACATGCATCTCCCCAAAAACCTAGAAGCGAAAGCACGAACAAAAGAGAGAGGTATTTGGGGAGAGACCTTGATCCATGGCAATAGGAAGTGGTGGGAACGATCCCATCGGTCGAAATCCGAGGAGAGCGGCCAGGGACGGAGATCCGGCGAGGGTCTCCGGCGCCGTTCTTGAGCAGGAGAGGGAGAGAGGCGGCGGGGAGAGAAACAGACGAATGGGTATGGGGGAGTTGGAACTCCCCCTGCCTGGGTCTTAACCCCCATGCGCCCTCGACAGTGCGGTAGTACCGCACGTCATCGTGGTAGTATCGCTCGGGCGGAAGTGCCACGCCGAAGTGGTAGTACCACTCCCCCAGGCGGCAGTAAAAAATTACTGCCGCACTGGGTGCGGAAGTACCGTGCGCTCCACAAGCGGTAGTACCGTGGCAGGCCATGGTAGTACCGTGAGCTCAAGAAGATGCAAGTTTCAAACAAAAGAGAAAGGGGCTTCGCAAGGAAACTACAAGCGAACGAGACACCGCAAGAACCCACTCAGCACGAAGAAAGAAAGGCAAGAGACAACAAGGACCAACCACGAGACACACCCTCTCCAAGGAGAGGACGGTGGCCGGAGCCACCTATGTTTGAGTCAATTGGTATGGCACCGCGAAGAATTATCCTTGGGACCCTGACCAAAACTCGTCTTTGAAGCACAAGTACCATCAAAAATGGCTAATGTGAAAGAGTTGATCAATTTATGCATAATGAGGGGAGGGAGAGTTCATTGAGAGAACAACACTCCCCCTATGTCCATGCCTACATCTAAACTAGACAACAAGTTGAGTGTGGTGGGGTGTGCAAGCATTTAAGTCACATTGCTCGTATCAATGATATTTAGCTCCTGCCTTAACTCACGAAATCTTGCTTCATCCAAGGGCTTCGTGAAAATATCTGCAAGGTTGTCATGGGTGTTGACATAGTTGAGCTCGATCTCCCCTCGCCTAATATGATCCCGGATGAAGTGATACTGAATCTCAATATGATTCGTCTTGAAGTGTTGCACCGGGTTGAGAGAAATCTTGATGGCACTTTCATTGTCACACCAAAGAGGCACTTTGTCACAAATGCCACCGTAATCCTTTAAAGTTTGCCTCATCCATAAGAGTTGTGCACAACAACTACCGGCCGCCACATACTCCGGTTCGGTGGACGAGAGAGACACACAACTTCGCTTCTTGGAAGACCAACTAACCAAAGAGCAACCAAGAAATTGGCACCCTCCAGAAGTGGACTTCCTATCCACTTTGTCTCCCGCACAATCCGAGTCCGAATAACCTACAAACTTGAAGTTTGCTCCTTTTGGGTACCATAAGCCAAAGTTTGGGGTATGAGCCAAATATCGAAAGATTCGCTTGACCGCCACGAAGTGACTTTCCTTAGGTGTGGCTTGAAACTGTGCACAAATTCTCACACTGAACATGATATCTGGTCTAGATGCACAAAGGTAAAGCAAGGAGCCAATCATGGAGCGATATACCTTTTGATCCACTGCTTTACCATTGGGATCTATGTCAAGTTGGCATTTGACGGGCATAGGAGTGGACGCCGGCTTGACATCACTTAGCTTGAATCTCTTGAGCATGTCTTGAGTGTATTTGGCTTGGTTGATGAAGGTTCATTCTCTTCGTTTCTTGACTTCGAACCCGAGAAAGAACTTCAACTCTCCCATCATGGACATCCTGAACTTGGAGGTCATGAGCGCGGCAAATTCCTCATTGAAAGCTTTGTTAGGGGAACCAAAGATAATATCATCAACATATAGTTGGCACACAAACAACTCCCCTTTGACCTTCTTAGTAAAAAGAGTGGGGTCAATTTTCCCAATTTCAAAACCACGATCTTGCAACAACTCGGTAAGGTGGTCATACCACACACGTGGGGCTTGCTTAAGGCCATAGAGTGCCTTATCGAGTTGATACACATGATCGGGAAAGTAGGGATCCTCGAACCCAGGGGGTTGATTGACATATACCAACTCATTATTAGGACCATTAAGAAAAGCACTCTTCACATCCATTTGTTGTAACTTAAAGTTATGATGAGAAGCATATGCAATCAACATGCGAATGGATTCAAGGCGAGCAACGGGAGCAAGGGTTTCACCGTAGTCAATACCCTCGACTTGGGAGTAGCCTTGTGCTACCAAATGAGCCTTGTTGCGAATGATAATCCCATGAGCATCTTGCTTGTTCTTGAATATCCACTTGGTTCCAATGACATTATGGTTCCCCGTTGGCCTTGGCACCAATCTCCACACCTTGTTGTGCTCGAAGTTGTTGAGTTCTTCATGCATGGCATTGAGCCAATCCGGATCTTCGAGCACCTCATAGATCTTGAGGGGTTCAACACAAGAGACAAACGCGTGATGTTCACAATAGTTTGCTAATTGTCTACGAGTGCTTACCCCCTTTCTTAAGCTTCCAAGCACATTTTTCATGAGATGATCTTTGGTGGAGAGCTTGCAAGCAATCTTGGTGGCACGACGCTCCAATTCCTCCTCGGGGGTGAGTCGAGGAGTGGTCACTTGATCGTCTTGAGCGCCGTCTTGAGCTTGTTCTTGATCTCAAGGAAGCTCTTGATCTTGAACTTGCTCGGAGGAGAGAACTTGACCTTGGACATCACTTCATGTTACAACACCATCTTGAGATTGACCTTGCCCTTGGTCTTGTTCTTGAGGTTGAGGGCCTTCACTTTGTTCTTTGGAAGCGTGTGGGCCTTGGGTTGGTGATGGCTCCACTTGAGTGGAGCATTGTCCTTCTCCTTCGTTCACAAGGGGTTCCTCAATGGGTAAGATAAAACCAACACCCATTCTTCTTATGGCTTGGGGAGGAATTTCATCACCTACATCACAAGTGCCACTTTGCTCCACTTGGGAGCCGTTATTCTCATCAAACTCCACGTTACATGTCTCCTCAATAAGTCCCGTGGACTTATTGAGGACACGGTAAGCATGGGAGTTTGTAGCATAACCAACAAATATGCCCTCATGAGCTCTAGCCTAAAATTTAGACAAACGAACACCTTTCTTGAGAATGAAACACTTACACCTGAACACCTGGAAGTACTTGAGGTTGGGCTTGTTCCTGGTGAGTATCTCATATGGAGTCTTGTTCAAGCCTTTGCGGAGGTAGAGCCGATTTGATGCATGACACGCGGTGTTGATGGCTTCGGCCCAAAAGTTGTATGGAGACTTGAACTCCACCATCATGGTCCTTGCCGCATCCATCAACATCTGGTTCTTCCTCTCTGCTACACCATTTTATTGAGGGGTGTAAGGTGTGGAATATTGATGCTTGATCCCCTCATCACTAAGAAACTCATCCAAGGTGTAGTTCTTGAACTCAGTGCCGTTGTCACTTCTTAAGGTCAAGATCTTTGCATTGTGTTGACGTTGAGCTTCATTTGCAAAGTCAATGACGGTTTGTTGGGTCTCACTCTTCCTCTTGAAGAAATATACCCAAGTGTATCTTGAATAATCATCCACAATCACCAAGCAATACTTCCTACCCCCAAAACTATCAAAAGATGGAGGCCCAAAGAGATCCATGTGAAGGAGCTCCAAAGGCCTCTTCAAGTAAATGATAGTCGTGGGAGGGTGAGCCTTTTCATGTAGCTTTCCTTCGATACAAGCACTGCAAGCACGATCTTTGGCAAAACTAACATCTGTTAGTCCATGGACATGGTCCTCCTTGAGAAGATTTTGCAAAGATCTCATATTGACATGGGCTAGACGGCGATGCCAAAGCCATCCCATGTCAACTTTAGCCATTAGGCATGTCGCGGTCTTAGTGAGTCGCTTCGAAAAGTTAATCACATAAAGACCGTTTTCGACATGCCCAACAAAGGCTACTTTAAGAGTCTTGCTCCACAAGAGGGCCATGGTATCAACATCAAAGAAGGTGGCAAAACCCATGAGTGCTAGTTGATGAACGGAAAGTAAATTGTATGCAAGGGACTCAACAAGCATGACCTTCTCGATCGTAAGATCATGAGAAATGACAACCTTGCCGAGTCCCAATACCTTAGAGGACGAGGCGTCACCCCACTCGACATTGGTGGGCATGGATGGAATCTTTTGTACGTCCACCACCAAGTCCTTGCTTCCGGTCATATGATTAGTAGCTCCACTATTGAGCAACCATGATCCCCCACCGGAAGCAAGCACCTACAAGAGATCGATGATTGGTTTTAGGTACCCATTTTGTAATGGGTCCTTTGATGTTAGTAACAAGGGTCTTAGGAACCCAAATAGACCATTCAATGTACTCATAAGGAGAACCAACAAATTTGGCATAAACATGCCCATCACTAGCACGACACAACACATAAGAAGGGTTAAAGTCGCCGGCTTTGTTGGGAAGGGAAGTGTTGCCCTTCTTGGCATCACTACCCCTCATGTTGTTCTTCTCCTTCTCCTTAGTAGCACCCTCTCCCTCCTTCACAAAGGTTTTCTTGAGAGGAGGAGGTTGTTTGGCCTTTTCATTATTCTTCTTGTTCTTGGGCTTGGGCACGTACCCAATCCCTTCTTTGGCCACGACTTCCTTTTGGTTGCTCAAAAGGTCGTTGAGGTTCTTCTCGCCTTGTATGCAAGACACAAGACCTTTCTCAAGTTGCTCCTTCAACTTAGCGTTCTCCTCAACAAGATGCACATGCTCACAACATGGGTTAGTAGCATTTGCATTATCAATTAATATCATACAAGGAAAAGTGGCTTTCTCCTTGGTTAGCTTTACTTGAAGTTGATCATGAGACTCTTTGAAGCTAGCATGAGCACCCTTCAAGACCTTGTGAGCCTTTTCAAGTAAGTCAAACTCCTCTTTGAGTCTAGCAAGATCAACCCCAAGCATGGCCTTCTCATAGTTTAGCACACGAGAAACAACAAGAGCATGATCAAAATCTTTCTTTAACTTAGCGTGATCAACGTTGTGTGACTCCTCAAGAGCCAAACGAAGACCACGCTCTTCCTTAGGAGCATTGGAAAGATCCGAAATCTCATCGGCATAGTCACGACTATGGCCCTCCATCTTGGAGATAGTATCTTCGTGAGCCTCGATCATGTCATTGGCTTCACCAAGTTGTTCCAAGAGAGCAACGAAATGCTTCTTGGATTTACCCTTGAGTTTACCCATAAAGGACTCAAACTCATTCTCCTCCACATTAGATCCCTCATATTCATCAATGCAATCCGTCAAGGAAGGATTATTAGTGATGGTAGTTTTGATGTTGGGGGTTACCTTGTTGGTGGCTTTAGCCATGAGGCACTTGGCGGTGATGTTCTCATTGGGTGAGTCAAAGAGTGACACCCGTGGAGTTGTCGCAATGGCAACAGAGGCCATGGCAACCGACTCACCATCTTCATCATCATCATCATCCTCATTGTACTCTTCTTGTACCACCAATGCCTTGGGAGGAGTCTTCTTGGTGAAGTTGCTCTTGTTGGGGAAAGACTTGACTTTTTCCTTTCGGATGAGCTTGCCACCATTGTCTTCCCTCTTCTCATAAGGGCATTCCACAACGAAATGACTCACATTGCCACAATTATAGCAAGTCCTCATACGTTGCTTGACCTTCGTGCCACTTGAGTTGTTCTTGTTGAAGTTGGGCCTTGAGTTCTTCTTGCTCCAAAATTGCCTTGAAGCAAGAGCCATGTGTTCATGACAGGCATACTTTGTATCTTCGGGGTTGCTCTCCTCTTCTTCCTCTTCGTCCTCTTCTTCCACCCTAACCTTGGCTTTTAATGCAAGGTTGGGCTTCTTTGCTCTTTGAGAACGTAGAACCGCATTGTCGGCGGTTTTGTCCAAGATGCTCATAGCCACAAACTCATCCAACACTTCACTTGAGGACAAGGTGTGGAAGTCCGGCCTTTGACGAATGACGGAGGACATGGCCTTGTGGTAAGGCATCATTGCCTTGAGGAATTTGCGCTTGATCCAATTGTCATCTATATCCTTTCTCCCATGATCTCGGAGTGAGACCACGAGTTTGGTTACTCTCCGATAAAGCTCACGAGGTTCTTCATCTTCTTTCATTGCAAACTCATCGGCTTCATCTTGCACCACTTCATAGTTGGAGCGTTGAATGCTTGCGCTTCCCCTGTAGAGGGAAACAACTTGGTGCCATGCATCTTTGGCCATGGCGAAGGGCCGGAGGTGAGGAAGATCTTCGGGTGGAATTGCATCTTGGATGATGAAGAGAGCATTCTATTGAATTGATTATCCACGGCTTCTCTAGGAGTGAAGTTGCTTCGGTCATGCGGATAGAAACCTTCTTCAATGATTCTCCAAAGATTAGTATTCACATGATTTAAATGACGCTTGAAACGATAGACCCAAGAATCAAAGTCCTCATTTTTCACAATCTTAGGGGGAGGACCGACATGATTCAAATGAGTGGAAGGGATTGGTCCACCATAAACAAGTGGAGGTTCCACATGGGCAAAGATGTCGGTGTCATTTTTACCACTAGAAGAAGGAGCCTTTTCACTCATAGCTTCCCCCTTGTCGGAGTTAGCATCTGTCACCTTGTTAGTGGGATCACTCACTTTCAACGGTGCGGTGGAAAGTTTAAGCCCTTCTATGAATTTATTAAACATTCTTTCAACCTCGGTCATCATGGAGGTTTTCAATGTTTCCAAAGCCACATTGAATTCCTCACGAGAGACCGCGGTTCTCCCATCGCCCGTAGACGAGATCGGATTCACACCGGAGTGCTCCTCCACACCGTCTACGGTGGCAACCATACTCTTCGGACGACAAAGTCCTTAGTAAAGAGACGAGGCTCTGATACCAATTGAAAGGCTCAATATAGTTGACTAGAGGGAGGGGTGAATAGGCAACTAACATTTTTTAACTTTTCTTTACCAAATTAAACTTTGCATCAAAGTAGGTTGTCTAGACATGCAACTATGTGAGCAACCTATATGATGCAACAACAACAAGCACACAAGCAAGCAAGGGAAATAACACAAATAAGCTTGCACAAGTAAAGGTACGAGATAACCAAGAGTGGAGCCGGTGAAGACGAGGATGTGTTACCGAAGTTCCTTCCTTTTGAGGGGAAGTACGTCTCCGTTGGAGCGGTGTGGAGGCACAATGCTCCCCAAGAAGCCACTAGGGCCACCGTATTCTCCTCACGCCCTCACACAATGCGAGATGTCGTGATTCCACTATTGGTGCCCTTGGAGGCGGCGGCCAGACCTTTACAAACAAGGTTGGGGCAATCCCCACAACTTAATCGGAGGCCCCCAACAACACCACGAAGCTTCACCACAATGGAATATGGCTCCGCGGTGACCTCAACCTTCTAGGGTGCTCGAACACCCAAGAGTAACAAGATCCGCAAGGGATTAATGGGGGGAATCGAATTTCTCTTGGTGGAAGTGTAGATCGAGGCCTTCTCAACTAATCCCTAGAAAATCAACAAATCTAATTGACTAGGGAGAGAGATCGGGTGAAAATGGAGCTTGGAGCAACAATGGAGTTTAGGGTTAGAAGAGGTAGTCAACTCGGAGAAGAAGATACCCCTTATATAGTGGAGAGACAAATCCAACTGTTATCCACTTAAACAGCCCGCGACATGCGGTACTACCGCAAGGGCTCACGGTACTACCGTGGCCACGGCAGGAGCTAGCCCAGGCCTGTAGCAACGAAGCTGGAGCGGTACTGCCGCTCACGCGGTTCTACTGCATCCCCTTGCGGTACTACCGCAAGGCAGGGTTGGACCAGCCTGGGAAGGCCGTGGACAAATAAAGAAACGTCCGTGGCCAGCTCCGCTGATTTTCAAATAGTGCAAAAATCCGGCACAGTACTACCACTGAAGGCAAGCGGTACTACTGCGCAGGGAGCAGTGTAAAAAGTTACATCCGTCCCTACTTCCGCTTATGGCGCTGTGCCGGGCCAGGACTCATGGTACTACGGCTTCCAAGGAGCGGTACTACCGTGACCTCCTGCGGTACTACCGCAAAGGCCTGTGGTACTACCGCAGGGGCCTGCGGTACTACCGCAAGCCCCAGAACAGCAACACTAGGAATTCTTCTTTTTACACAAACACGAAGAAACAGAGGATACTCCAAAGGCTAAGGGAAAGGTGGTGTAAAGAGGAGTAAACGTGTACGTGACGATTCCACCCAAACCTTTCCAAAGCGGACCCCGTCTTAATAGTACGGCTTTCCTACGACTCAAATCCACCAAAAAAGGAACGTAGAAAAATGCCGTCTTCAATAATCTTCGAGGGGCTCCTAACCGTCTTGTGCCTAGTAATGAAATATCTGAAATACTCGAGACACACGATTAGCCCGCAAATGCATTGTCATCAATCACCAAAACACCTTAGGGATAAATATGCCCTTACATTGGTATTGTACCAAAATTTGTATAACGACGTATAAATACACTAAAAATAAAAATAAAAGAAAAAAATAATACTAGTAGCGATGGATAGTAAACACGCTGCAACTAGCTACATTAGCAGCAGCACGGGAGAGAGCAAGCGCTGCCGCTATGTGTCTTAGCAGTAGCGCGTGTCGCACGCGCTACCGCTAAGTAATAGTTGTAGCGCCTTATTAGTAGCGCGGCAGCCCGCGCTACTAGTGGGCATTAAACCGGCGCTATTACTAGGGTTTTCCCTAGTAGTGAAGGCTTATAGTGATGTGTATTACCGAGAGTGGCCAGAGATACCTCTCTGACAATCGGAGTGACAAATCCTAATCTCGATCTATGCCAACTCAACAAGTACCATCGGAGACACCTATAGAGCATCTTTATAATCACCCAGTTACGTTGTGACGTTTGGTAGCACACAAAGTGTCCCTTCGGTATTCGGGAGTTGCATAATCTCATAGGAACATGTATAAGTCATGAAGAAAGCAGTAGCAACAAACTAAACGATCATCGTGCTAAGCTAACGGAATGGGTAAAGTCAATCATCGGAGTGACAAATCCTAATCTCGATCTATGCCAACTCAACAAGTACCATCGGAGACACCTATAGAGCACTTTTATAATCACCCAGTTACGTTGTGACGTTTGGTAGCACACAAAGTGTCCCTTCGATATTTGGGAGTTGCATAATCTCATAGGAACATGAATAAGTCATGAAGAAAGCAGTAGCAACAAACTAAACGATCATCGTGCTAAGCTAACGGAATGGGTAAAGTCAATCACATCATTCTCCTAATTATGTGATCCCGTTTATCAAATGACAACTCATGTTTATGGTTAGAAAACATAACCATCTTTAACCAACGAGCTAGTCAAGTAGAGGCATACTAGTGAGACTCTGTTTGTCTATGTATTCACACATGTATTATGTTTCCGGTTAATACAATTCTAGTATGAATAATAAACATTTATCATGATATAAAGAAATAAATAATAACTTTATTATTGCCTCTAGGGCATATTTCCTTCAGATTCCCCCTGATGAGTGGTGGGGAAGCGAGCTGCCCTTTGTGCTGAAGCATATACCTCCGAGGCTCCCGGCAGTCCGGTGATCGGGTTGCACGGCCGACCGTAAATTAGTGTAGTGTATCCGTGTCGTGGGAGTGTAGCTCCGCGCGACCGTACATGCACAAAGTTATACCTTTTAGTTAAAATCGTTTCCTAATATTAACGGGAGAAACGTTTCTCCACTTTTGTTCGTCTCGTAAGTGTTTCGTACGTTGTCATCTCAGAAGTTTGTACGTCATCTGTTTTTTTTTTCAAAAAGAAAAAAAAATATGTACAAAGACGGACTCAAACCTTGGTCATGTGGAAAGAGGCACGCATGC
The DNA here is from genome assembly GCF_003073215.2 of Triticum urartu. Classification (NCBI taxonomy): domain Eukaryota; kingdom Viridiplantae; phylum Streptophyta; class Magnoliopsida; order Poales; family Poaceae; genus Triticum; species Triticum urartu. The sequence continues at coordinate 56,746,494 of NC_053024.1, read as the reverse complement.
ATAACCATCTAGCCAACCCAACGTCTATGATGGAGAAGCGAAAGTTCCCCTATTACCGAACCGATGGTAGCTCGCCTCGCGGCAGCAGTTTCGTGGGCCCGCCCATTTGAAAGGATGACATCCCACCTAATTTTATTCTTTTGTTTGTAGTTTTCTGTTTCTATTTTTTCTCTTATGTTTTTTTTTCATTTTCCTTTTTTCCTATTTAGGTTTTTATAGTATTCATCGCAATTTAAAAAAGTTTAATCATATATTTGGAAAATTTTAAACATGTATAAAAATGTTTTTGATGTACAAGAAAAAACTTCAGTGTGTATTAAAAAAATAGTGATCAAAAAATATATTTGAAGAAAATGTTAATCATGTATTTGAATTATATTAAACATACATAAAAATGATTCCAGTGTATGTGAAATTTTACAATATGTATGAAAAAGTGGACATCAATACATATATTTTATGAAATTTTAATCATGTATTTAAAAATAATAATAACCCAAATAATCTAATATTTCACATGTACACAAAAGATGTAGAATATGTAGAAAAACACTAGACATCATAACTTATATCTGAAAAGATGTTAATCATATATTATAAAAATGTTAAACATATATGAAAGTATGTACAGTGTGTATTACAAAATGTAGACATGTGTTGAAAAAAAAGTAGACATCAAACATTTATTTAAAAATGTAATTATCTATTTGAAAAATGTTAAACATGTATAAAGAAATATTCCTGATATATACAAACAAATGCAAAATGTGTAAGAGAAAACATAAACAGTAAAACCTATATTAAAATGTACAACCGTTACAGTGATTGGCGATTTTACAAGCCGTCCATTCACCTTAATCCGACGGTGGAAAAATAGGAGTTACAAAACAAAAATTACAGAAAATTACATTTAACGGTGGGACCGGTACAATTTTTTGGTGGGACCAGTTAATTTTTCGAAGGGTAGATCCGTCACTAATAATTTGGTAAATTTCCCATCGCAATATCGTCTGATCCACTCGTCTCCGTGTATCCCGCGGCGGCCCCAATCCAGCAGGGAAGCAACCACCGGCCCGCCTCCCTGGATTCGCTCCTGCCGCGAGGGTTCCAGCCCGGCGCCCCCTGCAGCGGTGTGCCGCCTCCCTGGAAACCCTCCGCTGCGGTGTGCCGATCCTGCCCGATGCCTCCCTGCCCCACCGCCCCCTGCAGCGGCTCCCTCCGTCGAGCAGCCGCTGACGCCCAAGACCGGCCACCAGTCCGTGGGTAGGCAGCGTCCACTCCCCCTCCCACCCACCAGCATGTGGCTCAATCTGAATCTTCATGTATTTGCTCTACTCTTTATCTGAATCTTTTTGCTTTGTTCAATGTCTTGCAACATGTTGTCTTCTGATCTTGCCCTTATTTTCTGTATAACCCAAAAATACATAGTCACCACTCACCAGCCACTCTAACATACATAAGTTTAAACTTTCAGTAGGAAACTGGTGATGTTTAGTTTGCTTTTACTCATAGTTGTACAAGATATTCAGGATCCAGTCTAGTCAAGGTTATGCTTGCATTCCTGTTTTTTTTTTCAACGAGCCAGCCCATCATCGACTGAAAGTGGAAGGTTCGGAAATTTCAAGTTCTCTTGGAATTTGTTGACAACTATAGAATTTGTTAAAATACATCCAGATATTTAATCACTATGGGATTTAGTATAATTATGATGTTCACACAGATGGAAAATGTGCTTTGTTAACAACCTTATAAAATTTGGTATATTTATTCACAAACTTCTCATTGTTGTTACTAGTACAACTTAATGTCCTATAATGCAGTGGAGGAGTTGTTGACATTCTTTTTATTTGCTTGTGTGGATCAGGAAAATGGATTAGGACCAGTGGAGGAGCTCACCTGAAGCTCGCCGGAGTAAAAAGGTATCTTCCCCCCTTCTCATTAAGGAGCTTGTCCCGGTGATTTCAATTACATATTTCATTCAGTAGGTAACACTGAACATGCTACAATTCATTGGATTTCACTTGCTAGTTGTAATGATCACTCTGGTACTGAGCCACTAAGTATTGAGCGCACAAATGTAGTCAATGTTTCCCTTTGTAGGAGCAATGCTTTTACTTGTTGTATTGGTCGAAAGGTTCCCTTCTTCCTTGTTTAATTTTGCATGCGATTCATAAATAATATAGCATCATAACTGTTATTCTCTGTAGGAATCTCATGATGATGATTGCCATAAAGTGTTCATGGATGACTTTGATCATAACTGTTTTTCAGAGGGTATGGGTATGGTATTGCATTTCTTCTTTGCCTTATATGTTATTTTCTTCATGGTCGTACCTGATGACCTAATGTCAAGAGCTTTGCATCTGAATAATATGGCTAATATGTAATAACTGAGTTATAGATTTTTGATTGTGATTTTATGTTGCGCAGGACTTCGACAAGGTGTGGTTGATCTTTGATTCCACGCAATCGAGGGAGTTCCGCAAGCTTGGATTTTGCAGATTTTCTTAGCTTTGCTGATAGTTAGGTGCACCTGGAAGTGGTCTCATTTTGACGTTGGGTTCCCTTGGTTGGTTAGATCGTGCAAGGAATCATCAGCGAGCTAGAGCAGCAGGGGGCGCTGCCAAGGAGCAACTCTAGAGTTTTCTCACCTGCCACTTGCTGTGTACCGTGGTCAGTCCACATGAATGCCTCTAACTTGGTCTGCTAGTCCAGTTTGTGTTGCTTGTGGTAGAGTCCAATGTATTCATCGAAACCTTATTATTAAGGGCATGTTTGGTTCGTGTCCTGGCCACTTTGCCTGGAGAAATTCGGTGCCTGAGTTGAGCCTGGAGAATATGTGTTTTGTGCCTGGGCAGGCTGGCCTGGAAGTGGGATGTTTGGTTGGTAGCCTGGCCTGAAAAAGTATTAGAGAGAATATTATAAGGCTAAGGATCTATACAAGCATGGAGCCCATCAGCCCAGCCAATTATTTTAATATTAATCTATAGCCAGGCAGCACCAGGCATGCACCAGGCATCCGGAACGGATGGCCTGGGCCAGGCTAATGGCGATGCCATGGTTGGCTCAGGCTAACGACGATTCCAGGTTTGCTCTAACCAGGCACATGTTCGATCGTTCAGGACGTTAACCAAACAAACACCAGGAAGGTTCCAGGCGAGTTTGTGGCCAGGCACGAGATGGCCAGGGTGCCAACCAAACTGACCCTAAGTTGCTGAAACTAGGTGCAGGCATCTGGACCTGGCTCTACCAGATCTACCTACGACCCAGCGACGCAACATGGGGGTTCAGAACCGGAGTCCACCCCAGCCTGGGTGGATCAAAATCAACACGGATGGCACTCTCGACACACAGCTCCAGGTGGGAGGCGCAGGAGGAGTTGCTCGCTCACACCTCTCCTTCATTGGCGCATGGAGCAAGCCAATCGCCGGTGTAACTGACCCCTTCAATGACGAAACTCTAGCATTGCGAGAGGGAGTGATATTTGCTCACACATATTTGCATCTCATACAGTAAGAACAGAACCATCAATACAAAATAAGCTTACAATGCTGAAAGTGCATCCATATCTAGACAGAAGCAACATCTACCATCACAGAGACTGCAACTATGCAATTGCAGATTTTTTGCTGCTCTATGTGGTAATATAACTATATAAGGACGGCAAACGGGTAGGTAAGGAGATGCCCTAGTACTTGCTTTCCATCTTGTTCGCCCTCTGGACGCACTCCAGGCTCCCCGGGTTGATGAAATCGTCCTGCAGCATGCTTAGGTGCTCACCTAGCTAGCACGCGGTACAAGTATTCTTTTTGCATCTAACAGCTTGCAGCTGCAAAGTACTTTTAAGCTTTGCCTGTACAATTATAACAACAGAAAATTTGTCAAGCAGCAGAAATATGAAGGATCTGAGAAAACCCAAATAAAGTCGATGAAGTTTTCACACCTCCGCGTGAGCCTTTCCGCCATTTTATTTCAACATCAATTTTATAAGTTTTTCTTGAGTTACTTTCAGCATCAATCTTGGGTTTTAATGTTTGACAGAAACAAGGTCAATTTCTGAAACAGGTTATCTATAGAAACGAGTTTTGCCTACATCTTACGCCCTTGTAGCAAGTTCAAGATTGACCCTGAGTGATACTAAATTAAATGAGGTACACCTGCTTGAGTTGAGCATGTTTCCATCTCACGATCAATGGATGTGTGTCAGAACAATTGTTTGTTATTTAGACAGATGAAACAAAGATATTAAAGCTAACCCTACTCCTTGTTTTTGACTGAGTTACATATCTATTCTTAACCTATAGAAATTTTTCACAATTATTTGTGTTGCAGTGCTAAGACCTTGGTTTAGACTGAGTTTATTTTTTCCTACTATAAATTTGACCCTTCAAATGTGGCAGCCTGCACAACCATGATGACAAATTCAAGTAATGCTATATAAGAACAACAATAAAACTCAAACCCAGTGAGGACGAACATGCATTCACTATTTGGCTATAAAAACATTTGGTGCCGGGAACTTTGGCATTGTTTTGTCATTTAGCCAAAGTAGATGCCATCTTGCATCTACTCAAAAGAGGAGGAAAAATCCTAACAATCAGGGCCACAGCTTTCATAAGTTGTTCGGTTTGCACATGTAAATCTGCTGCTGATGTGATCATTACTAATTTAGTATTCTTTTGTTTCAGCAGAAGCAACACAACAGCCTGGTCATGTTTTGAAGAATCGCATAAAACCTCGTACCGTGGTAAGACGAGACGGGAAGGAAGAGGACGACAAACTTACCAGTGTGAAGGCATTGTACATAGGCAGGAACTCCTTCATATGGTACGCGGTTTACCTCTGCTGAGCTCGTTCACCTCCAGGCCGACGCTCCTGCCGGCGGCAGATTCCTTCGACCGGATCGTCGCCTCAGATCCTCACGCCGCCGCCGCTGTCGCCATCTACGCAGTCACGAGAGATGGGATCGAGGGAGAGAGGGAGTGATTCTTTTTTTTGCGAGATGCATGGGTCGTGGTGGTTAGGGGGAACGACTACTAATCGAGGGATTTCAGGAGAGGTGGGGTGCGTGAGTTACGGAGAGGTTGGAACTGGAACATGATAGCGTGCAGATTAGTACTTTTTTTCTTGCTCGTGTGGGCTAAAGGTGTACCAGTAATTTTGTAGGTATCACCTGAAATATCCTTCAAAAAATGATATCACCTGCGATTTGTTGTCAACAAATAAAATCACCTAATAAAGTATATACAACTCAAAATGGTATTTGCGGACCCGAACTACTAAAGTCGGTACTTGTGAGCCTGAACGAGCAAGATCCATATTTGTGAGCCTAAACGACTCAGAGCGGTACTTGTGAGCTTCGACTAAGAGCAATACTTTTGACCTCGGACAACTACGGCTTGTGAGCCCGAACGACTCGAAGTGATTCTTAATGGTATGCGTGGGCCCTGACAATCCACGGTGATTCGTAGTGGTATTTGTTTGCACGGACGTGATATTTGTTTGCATGGACGATCAGAGTGACTAGTGATCGGTACCGGTATTTGTTTGCTCGGATGATGTAGAGTAATTAGTAGCGGTATTGGTGGCCTAGATAACAGAGGGGAACGAGTGGTATTGGTGGGCTCGGATGACCTATAGTGGTACTTATGAGCCTGAACGACTTAGGTCTGACTTTTGGGCCCACAACTAGCACTATGGGTCACTCAACAGGTCATCCAAACCCACAACTACCATACCAGATAATCTTGACATACAACTAGCACAACTGGTCATTTGGTCCCTTGACTAATACTACATGTTGTCTCGACAAAATACTAACATTATGGGTCTTCCGAACCCACGGCTAGAACTATGGGGTTGTTCCACCCCACAACTAGCACTATAAACCATCCAAACCTATAACTACCAGTATGGGTAGACCACACACATGATTAACACTATGGGGTGTTCGGGTCCAAAAGCACCACTATGGGTCACCCCGTTCGGCAACTAGCATGCACAATGAATAGTCTGGACTCACAACTAGCACTATTGGTCGTCCAAACCCATAACTACCAGTATGGGTAGACCGAGCACATGATTGGCACTAGGGGAGCGGGGTGTTTGGGTCCAAAAGCACCACTATGGGTCACCCGGTCCGGCAACTAGCATGCACAATGGATAGTCCGGACCCACAACTAGCACTACTGGTCATCCAAACCCAGAACTAACAGTATGGGTTGTCCGGACCCACAACTAGCACTAACTCATAACTAACAGTATGGGTTGTTCAAATCCATAACTGCACTACTGGTCATTTGGACCACAACTACCTTTATAGGTAGTCCCAACATGTAACTACCATTGGGGGTCATCGGCTCCACGCGTCATGCGGTCAAATATCTACTAGCATGAGTCGTCCTACTCCTATCCTACTACTATCACTATCGTTCGCCTGGTCCCTTCCAGCACTATGGGTCATTCCGGCATGTTGTGACCACTAAGCAGTGGTGGAGCTTGAAGGCCAACTCTGGGCAGGCTGGGCGGGCCAAAATGGAAGAAATAGCATGTGGGCCGGAGTTATAAGGCCCAACAGTAAACAAAGTAGTGTATAAATTTCAAAATATTGGGTGGGCCATGGCCCATCCGGCCTTGCTGTAGCTCCGCCATTGCCACTAAGATCGGATAGTTATTGAGTTGTACAACATCAGAGTTGCTCATATATTGCATAAAATCCATGTGTATTTAAGTACGATAGTGACTTGTATGACATCATTAATTATGCAAGAAGCTAAACATGTTGGTCACTAAAAACTACATCAACATATATATTTGACAAATATTTGAGTACATGAGGAAATTAATCCGTCCATTCTCTCTAATACAGTACCAGATACACAACCTATATGGCCATATCGATTATCGTCCTTCGGTTCTTCTGTTCCATGTAGATCTTGAGTACATGCTCCGAAGTTCTCCATTTTAGTTTCTTGGCACATCATGCTACTATTTGATGACGAAGCAATACATCGATGGTGGTAGTGTTTGAGGAGTTCGCTGCCACATTCACACCAATAAAAAAAAATTGACTGGCAGGTGAAAGATGCAACACAAGTAATCCAACAATCTCACATACGGAAACAGTCTAAAACAATCATGCATGCAATTCAAATTAAAATGTACTGTATTACACACAAAGTAACTGATGTCGCGACAAAGAAACTACAGGATTTTTCTTGTCAACAAAATGCATTTAACATCAAGTTTGCTGCCATCATGTCCTACACAACAAAGAAATATAATTACTCTAAAAGCTCCATCTGCTTGCAAAGCAATATTGGTGTCTTCATTGCTCCATGGTAGTTCCACCTTTTGTAATCTCAATTCTTTGTGGTGAAATCATATTCATGGGGCGATATTACTATTATTTTATCCACGTCAAAAAACAGAAATTTAGTCTAGATAACAAATATTTTAACATCTGAAGAAGCTTCTTTGGTGCTTACTTGTATACCACGTCTCCTGTTTATGGCAGAACAAGACCTGCAAGCATAAATGCCAACAGTTGAATATCCACCTTTCTCACAGTGCATTAGACGATTAATTTGCCTCCATTCAAACATAATTCAGCTACCAATCAACCTGCTTGCAATTTTGTGAAGGGGTAGTCTTTGACTTCAATTTTGTGCCGCGAGAACAAGCCTGAAACCACACATTTTCCTTCACCTCTGAAGTTTAATAGTATACCAATACCATCAATGAAGAATCTGCAAACTGCTCACAGAAGTTTAATGGTTTCTGTCGAGAAGCAACAGTCAGATAGCGCGAGCATTGAACTGGACATACATTTTCTCTTCATGTCATAGTGAACTTGTAAGCATATTCACAAACATTACATCATCACTACTTGTTCAGAACAATCAGATCTGGAAATAGCTGCACTAAAATGAAAATTTTGGAGTCTCTGTACTCACAATTCAATAACATATTGAGAACCCATTCAAGTACGTGATTGGAAAAAAGAGCAGGTCATGCTGTTGTCTTGTTCTAGTTTTCAAATTATAACCGCATATGCATGATAGTAATCAGCGTTTCCAAATTGGAATCTGAAGGAACCAGATCACGAGTTGACTCACCAGAGTGGTAGTGCGAGAAGTAGCGTTGCATCCTCATCCTTGATCATCATCCTCCATGTGATATGGGGGGCAGACGCAAGATCGAGCGTGTGAGGACGGCAGTGCACGACGACGAGGCCTTGTTCAGGTGGAGGTTCCCGCGAATGATGCGAATGTGGGCCAGGTCCTCGTCGTCGTCCTCCCCAGCTGAAGCCATCAGCCGCCGCCGCCGCCGTTGTCGTCACAGGGGCGGCGAGATACGACGATGCTTGTGCGACGAGTCGGCCTCCGGCTAGAACATGTCTACGTCAAAGTCACAATCCCTGACCCTCTCGCGGTTCCAGGAGACCACCGGATCCCAGTCCCGACCGCCGGGGAGTGAGGAGCCGGCTGCAGGCACAAACCTAGGCGGTGGAGCTCTTTTACGGTGATTGGAGGAAAAACGGAAAATGAGAGAATCAGGTCGGCCAAAAAATTACAGAGACTATTATACCCTTTCTATAAAAAAAGTAAATCTTTAAATGATTTTCCTAGATCTAACGGCTAGAAAAATTCAGAGGTGGAGTTACACGAAATTACGAGTCGTAACTCTCCAATCACCGTAAAAGAGCTCATTAAAATGATGTTAACCAGGTATTTAAAAAATGTTAAGCATATGTAATAAAATTGTTCCTTATGTATAATCAAAATGTACATTATGCATGAAAAAAGTAGACAAGTGTTGAAAAAATAAAAATGGAAAAACGATTAAAACCTGAAAGGAAAAAAGTGAAGGAAATCATACGTAAACAAAGGAAAATATACTGAAATTGGAAGAATAAAATACGAAAAAGGAAAGCCGAAAAACTGAATAAAAACCAGGTTGCATGCAATGGGAAAAAACCAAAAAAATAAAAAATGTACAATGTTGGGCCAGCCCATTATTTCCTACGCGTAGTGGATTCCTTAGGAATCAGTACGAGAGAGAAATAACCATCGCGGTCTTATTCTGGAAGAGAGTTTTCTTTTTAAAAAAGCAAAAAACTGTTCGCTCCACAAGCCCACTGAGTTTGTTTTGCCATTCCGTCATGCATTACTTGCCTTTTCTTCATCGGGCCGCACGTCCCTATTCTGGATGTGTTTTGACTTTTGACGGTCAAAGCGTTCGACATCCAAACTGTTCTTGCTCTCACGTACAAAAATATATACTCCCGCACCGATGTGCTTCTATCTTGGGCGCCATCGGGGAGGAGCTCACCTCATTTACCCCACCAGTGGCGGAGCCAAGAATTTGCTCCTTGGTATTCCTTGCAATAGAAATATAAGATAGATTTTTTTTTGTGTGTGCAATAAGCTAGCAACATCAATGAGTTAATGACCTATATCAATATTAGTAGCAAAATATCGTTGTGGCAATATCAGTCTCTAACAGTTAAGAAAGATTACAAAACAACAAAAGAAATTACAATATAACTCATTTTGTTCCTTAGTTGATTCTTAACATATTTCATTAGGAAAAATTATACCCTTTTAATGTTAGCAGTAGCCCGCAGCGTTTCTCCTTTGGGTAAAAAAATCAAGAATTGGCCTCGCAAGCTTCTACTGTTTTACGAAGAGTGATCGGTGCATTAGATACCTTCTTCGGAAGAGGTGTCGCAGATACGTAGGTGACGCCGTGAAGTAGTCTTGCATGAGCATCATGTTCGCGAGATGGCGGTTGCAAGGGATGCAAAAACGGCCGACAGTCGATCCTTGCCGTCTCCTTCTGTTCCTATCCTCGAGCTCCTTCACGGCGAGGACCACCACCACCATATGTTGTCGATTGTTCTCGATCAGCGTCTCTATGTTTGATTCGTCGGACGAGGACGAATCCTCGAGAAAAAATTCCTCGCAAGGGCTCAAATCCATCTACAAATCGCAACGGAGCTCGCATGAACGGAAATCGTTTGCTAAATCAAACTTGAAGGGGTAGAAAAGGACTCACCGGTGGATCCAGGGCGGGCAGCGACTCGCGGCGGTCGATCCGAGGCGGCGGCGACCTGAGGGCGGCTGGGCACGGCGGATACGGGGCGCCAGCGAAGCGGTGCGCGGACGGCGACAGTGGCGAGTGGCTGCGGAATGGGGGAGGGAACACGCGCGTTGCTGAAATTTCCCTCCCGCCAACTGCTTTACCACTATACAGGGCACCGATAGGGCAGGGGGGAACCTGTGTTTTCGCGGGTCGTGGTGGGGGCGTGTGTGGCAATTTGCCGCGCCCCTCAAAAAAATTTAAGGTTTAAGGGTGTTTAAGGTGTCTGTGCAGGTCGCTTTTTCCGCACAAAACTATAAAAATTGACGGTTATTTTACAGTTCGGCGCGATATAAGGGGTCTGCTAGAGATGCTCTTAGTAGGTTGCTGACAGGACGAGTACGCAGATGCATTTAGGGGAGCAGGCCAGGAAAGTACACATGGAGTGGATTGCATACAGGTTTCAACTTGTGGGCTATGGCTGGACCGGTGTGTATATTGTATATACAATACATACATATATATAATATTTTTCCTGCTAAAATCATTGGTATTCCATGGAATACCAAGGAAGACCCCTGGCTCCGCCAATGTACCCCACTACCATCGCTGGATGGCATCATCCAGAGGTTGGTGTGTCGCGCTGGTGAATGTTCTGATGAACATGATAATTTTCTCCTCCGTTGCAACGCACGGACATATGTGCTAGTATATTCAAAATAGACATTTTCGTCTAGTTTATATGAAATCCGGCTGTGTTTGCACGGATTTCGTTTGGTTGGTTCGAACTGTTGTCAAAATGTATGCGGCTACGTTCGATGGTGCCTCCCGCATCTGTGACCGCGGGCTAGTCCCTCCTGTTCGCAGATGAATGCGGGAGGAAATCTGCGATTCGGCGTTGGAGATGCCCTAAGGGCGTCTCCACGCAAGCCTTCAGAACAGACATATAGGAGAGGGAGCCATGCAATGGTATCCTGCACATTTTTCATAGTTGTCTGGTCCCATCCAATGGCATTCCCTGGTTTTTGAAGAGAGAAAGAGGGAAGAGAGGAGAGGACTTAGTGTGTGGGGTACATGGTGACTTTTGATTCGTCATCTGGATGTCCAGACTCCTTCATTGCTCTAGGAGATTTTCTTTCAATATAGTGAGTTTCGGACTTGTAGTATGATACATGGACTTTTTTTTTGACAATGTGAATATATTAATATCGCGGAGATACCAATTACACCCAACATCTGCAACAACGGAATGCCATAAAGACATTACGAATGCACACAGCCAAACGACAAAAAAAGAAGAAGAAAATCCCGCTACAGTGATGGTACATGGACATTTAAAAGACCATGTTGGATGATAAAAGAAGTCCGGACACTGTGATCCAAAAATATATATAGGTGCACTTTGAGGGTCTATTTTGAAGATGCCCTAAACCCACATAATGGCACGTCTAGAGTTTTTAAGGAGCACACCTTCCGGTTTGTAAAGACCACGCGTGTTCCTAGATTAACAGCTCAACTAATGTAATACGAGTTGTTTATCATTAGAAAGTAGGCCATTATAACTTTTTAATGGTACAATTTTTGTGATTATAAGCTATATTACATTGGTCAAATTCTCAATCAGGGACACAGATGAGTCTTCCAAACCAGGAGAGAGGGAGTATAACGAAGCGGTATTAGCAGATCTTCGCTTAGCACATGGGTGAATGGATCACCCAATTTTGCAAATGAACCCTCACTGATAGGTGCAAAATTGCCCCGAGTGACGAGTTTTACAACCAAATTCTATTTGACAAGTTTGTCAAAATAGGGGCACAATCATGCATGTCGCTAGTAGCTAAAGTCAGCCCAATTCGATGCTTCCCGTTATTCATTCATTGCGCCCCTGCAAAGACTTTTTTTAATTTCTGGTCTTATGTTTTTTTCTCTGGGTTTTCCTTTCCAGTTTTAATGTCAGATGCCTAAAAATGTCGGTAGAGCAGCGGCTAACAATATATTACACTCGTTGGTCAGCAAAAAAAGCAACCCGTTAGGATTAAAAGAAATCAGACCGCTGAAAATGCATGGAAATGAGACCCGGCGGCCACAAACACTAGTAGCCTGATATGTCCGGAAAGATGTTCAGTTTTAATGTCTTTGAAAGCAAAAGAAGCCAGCCGAGGCAGGGATTAAAAGAAACCAAACGGCAAAAAATGCACAGAATTGAAAATCCGACGGCCGCAAACACTAATAGCATTAGATGGTTTGAAAGATGCACAATTTTAATATCTCTAGATATGATACGTATGGTAAAAATCCCTAGAGATATACAAAGAAGTAAAAAAACTACTATTTGCTTTTTCATAGGAGAAATCTACATTTTGGCCACTAGAAAGAAGAAAAGTACAACTCTAGTAAGTCCCAGAGGGACAAAACATCGAGTCCGTCGTGGATCAGCTAAAGGCTAGCCCATAAAGGGAGGAGCTCGGTCGATTTGAACAAGGAGAGTAGACCGTTACAAACTCAGATTGATATAGTTAATTGTCTACATGTGCGCCCGACAGCCCTTCTGTCCAACCGCCACAATTACATTGATCAAGATTTGTTTCCGATTGACATTGCAACTTACTAGACGAACGAGTAAGTTTGTACCCTTCTAGTTTCAAGTACTACAAAAGCTCATCGCTATCCTATTGCCGACTGGTCAAGTTAACTAGTTCATACTTTCGTCCATTGTTGTATGACAAACTCATCAGCCGCGCTTGTGGCCGTTCAAGAAACCTCATTGTAGACATGTCTAATTTGATTGTCGTCGGCTTTTCAGTGGATGTAAGGGCAGCGACAACCTTCGATGGTCATCAACGCCAATGCGCCAACCTAGCCAGTAGGAACAACTTCAAAACCGAAGGTAGAAACATGAATTGTATGAAATAAAATCTTGTTTTATACTAAAATGCAATAGGATATTCTAGTTTTTGTGGTCATAAAGAAATTTATACTAAAATTTTATACTTTATTGTACATAATTTAGCATATTGAGTGGTAATGAGTACATTTTTTTATTACTTATTGGCATTACTTAAACATATAACAAAGTTGTTACATATTAGATTTAATGGTATTTGTTAAACAACCGTAACATATATTATTGAGAAAAACTTGTGTTGTGCTAGATTTAATTGTATTTTATAATAAAATTGTATTCTTCATTTATTTTTTGGCAATTGCGTCAAGTACATCTCGTGTATCATATTTATGATAGAAATGTCTAAAGCATTTGGCCTGAAAGTTATCACAATAGCTATTTTTAGTGTTTGATTAGGTAAGTGTACTTGTAGAAACTTGTAGGGCGTAAATTGAACCGTTGGCATGATTGTTTTAACTCTTCTTCCTAGTCAAATGTTTCTTGCAATTCAAGATAAGTTCAGTAATAAGCTAACAACACGATATTTGGTATTGAAATACGTTTAGTATTCACCGGCAAATAAAAATGTAATGAATTTCGGAGGCACTTGTAGAGGATAAACTAACACCCAGTGTCTCTTCTCAAGTTGGACATTAATAGGTAGCCTTTCAAATATGTTTGATGGGAACATTTGCTCGATCTTATGCAGAGAAGAAGGTTCCCTTCGACGTGTTTTGATTGGTTGGCATGGTGTTCTAGGCAGCTAGCATGGTTGCATGAGAGATGTCTTTGTCAGGGGGATACTTGTGGCCGCTCTTGTTTGTTCTTGCTATTTATCTACTTCAACATGTTCTAGACATGGCCACGGCCAATGTTGCCCTTGACAGATTGCGAGGTCGGGATACTTGTCCCGGCACCTGTTTATACACAGACAATGCAACTTTTTTTGTTGTGCCTGCTGATCCACTTATGCACATTCTAGACTTGTATGAAAAGATCCAGAGCTTGCTTTGGGTGGGTTAGGGCTATCTTTGCGATGATGTACATATGGATAGTTTCTATGATGTGACTACCATAGCAATGAAAGATTGCAATTGTTTGGTTCTCTCCTTGGATTGAGGGACACCAGCTGAAGGATATCATGACGTCCATTTTCGCAAGCTCTAAGTGCAAAAACCCGCAAAAAAAAACTCAAAGTGCCAAAAGATCATTGCTAACAGAGCTTTGGAGCATAGCCACAGGATTAGCAACATCAATTTCAGCTTGGGTCTCTCGGCCCAACACATCAATTACTATTTGTTAATCTATGGATCAAATTGCAAGACACCTACCTGGCTACCTTAGCAACGACATCGTCCAGAACCTCACCACTTCGGGTAGGTACCCCGGTGTCGTCTGCATACTATACACAACTTGAGACAACTTATGTTTTGGTTTTCATCTTTTTTGTGCGGCTGACTGGTTGTAAGTGAAGAGGGTGGCTGAGTTGTGGCTATGTCAATTGTGTAAAACGGAAGGGAGTCAGCCGCACTTCTGTTGTTCAAGTGTAGATTTCTAGGTGCATTTTGGTTGAGATTAAAGTTTGGCTATGCCTTGATGAGATCAATACCAAGCATTGCAACAAGTTCAAATCGGTCATGGATTGGTGGTGTTCCATGATCATCATCAATGGCATCATGCCCGTCGTTTCAAAAGGATACACCAAAGCTCATTTCAAAACTAACTGCCGATAGAAGCAGCTAATTCAAGACAATATATGAAGAGAAATAGGAAATGTGGCAATACATATAAATTCAGAGTCTCAGGTTAGCCGGCCAACTGTTCTCTCCACCTGCACGGATTTTACATTGAAGATAGTATATACGCACGCATGCATACAAAAGTACTCCTCGGAATCAAAATATAAGACGCATTATTATTATTATTATTATTGTTATTATTATTATTATTATTATTGTTGTTGTTAAGAAAAGACGTTTTTTGACGCTCAAAAAGCATTTTATATTTTGATACCGAGGTACAATACGTCAAACAGAAGACCCGGCCTAGCTGTATACCAAATACAATGTGTATAGCGGGAAGCCCTTCCTGGCCGAAGGCAAGGAGACCACACTTGTGGACCAACTTATGGTTGGATGGTTAGCAGGACAATAGTATCACCCGACCATCATGTTCAAATCCCGGTGCTTGCATTATTTCTGGATTTATTTCAGAATTTCCGACGATGCGCGTTCAGTGGGAGTAGACGTTCTCGTCGACTACAAGGCGCCTGTGGTGACTTGGTCAATCTTAAGATGATATGTCGGCTCAGTCTCTCGCATGTACTCATAGAGGTAGGGTCTGCGTATGTATTCATGCGGATGAGTGTATGCGTGTGTATATAAACGCCTACGTATGCGTATGTACCGTGTTCTAAAGAAAAGGAAATCCTACTTTGGAAAAGATACTTTGCTTTGTGCCATATAAAAAAATGGAAGAAGAAAAAAGAAAGGCGTGGAGAAATCTTATCTGTATGTCGGCCGGCCACGGGAAAGAAGTAGAATACGAGTCCAACTAACAAGTCCGAGAGGGAGACGATCGAATGGATCGAGCTCGTGCTGACCGACCGACTCGGATCGACACATACGTTCGATCGCCTGCATATATTGCCGCCGTCTAGCTTCCACGATCTCATCAGGTCATCGAGAGCGTACGTGAAGTCCTCGACGAGCACCACACCCCCGCCCACCGGTCGACTCCACCAAGAGCGAGCGCAGTTCCGGCGAGGGGACATGTCCGTCCGCCCATAAATACTGCGCAGCCCTTCTGGCGCTGGTGGGGGCAGGGATGATCCTAGAAGAGCAGGCGCAGTCAAGTAGACGTCAAGCCAGACAACAGCAACAGCTTCTGGACCTCAAGGCGGAGCTGAAGAAGCAGGAGCTGCGTCAACAAGCTGTGCAAGCGCAGGTCAACGTGCTGCTCAAGGAACGCAACGGGAGCTAATCAACCTGTACGATCTCCATTACATTTTTTTCAGGGATCTCCCTTACCTTGTTTAGTTTATTATGAACGGAATAAAATGATTGATTTGTACTCGTGATTACTAGTCCCTTTTCTTTTTTTGACAATTGTTTTTCCTTCCAGCCAATACCAGCGTCAGTATATCTTTGAGAAAATGGAACATATCAGGGTGTGCCCTAATTCACAAAAATAATTTACATCTAAGTTTAGAAGTACAAAGAATCTCAAACATAACAAAATTACATCGACATTCCAACACCACCAAACGACCAATACAGCCGCCAGAACAAGCCGCCGCCGCTCCCCTATCGAACCCAGCTTGACCTTGTCGGTGACAACCGAGTCTTCATGCACGTGCCCCTAAGGACTGGCACTCCAGAGCCGCAGTCGTCGTCATTGAACCCATTAATAGATCCAAATCAACTGACACCAAATCTCGCCACACGACGAGAAACACTAGCCTCACCGCCTGAAGGAGACATCAGGAATCTACGCCGAAGCCCCGACGACTATGTCCAAATAGACGAACTCGAAAGACAAAAGAAGCCATCCGTCCGAGCGCCGCATCTGCGAGGACTAAGAAAACCTAACCTAAACTACCACTAGGAGAGGGGGCACCAGGATTCTCCTCTCCATCACCGATTGCTAGAACGGCAAGCAAAGAGGAAGCGAATTCACGAGCTCATCGGTGAAGTTTCAAGAGGAAAGTTTGCCCTACCGTCAAGCGCTAGGGGAGGAACCTAGCTAAAGGCAAAGTAACATTCATTGTTTTGTATCCGTAAGAGCATCTACAACTGGGCACCTCAAATCGGCCTGACGGGTTACAAAATTTCGACCCAAATGGGCACTTCAAACGAGTCTCGAACGAGCGGGCTAACTGACACTCCTCAGGGCATCTACAATGCCAGCCGCCTGACCGGGCGCTTATGGAGGAAAAAAATTAATATTACTATAAACAAAAAAAATCTAAGAACGCTACTCTCCAACGGCAGGCGCTAATCTTGGGCGCCAATTTCACAGCAATTAAACTATCTACACGTCTCATGTGGGTTAAAAAGGAAGGAAGCGCCGGCGCACATCTTTGCGCCCCGCGGCGTCCGATGCGAAGATTTGATTGCCTTAACTGCCAATCGACCGGAAGATTGATAGGAAAGTAATCCTGGCGTCTCGCTAAGCGCCTCGCATTGGACATGCCCTCATGCTACCACGCCACGCCATATTCGCACTGCCACGCGTTGCCACCCCACCCCGCTGACACGTGATGCTGCTCCGCCTCTATGTCCCGCTGATCACCGTCACACCAAAGTTCACGGCCGCATCACCGCTCACCCGTGTCACTGATCTGCGGGCCCTAGGTTTGTTTATTGAATAGAAAAAAAAGGAAATATGTTTTTTAGGAGAGCTGTTGGAGTTGCCCTTGGATGTGCAACTTAGGTCACATCTAGATGTGCTTTAGCAAAACAATTAGAAAAGCATGTCTCCATAAACCAGAATACTGGGAAGCGCACAGAAATGATGGAACCGCTGATGCACCGGCGGGTGGACCTATCAAGCCAAATAACGGGTGCAAAAATGTGGCAAGAGGATACAGCACACTAGCTCAAAGCATCCGAAAGCACCGCAAGCGTACAGTAGGCACCAAAATGGGAAGGCTACAGCCATCATTCATTCACGCAGCCACTAAATTACACAATGCGCTCCGGAGTAAACCATTTTGAGGGGCAGCCAAAATTTATTACCCTATCGACACGCTGTGAAAGGCGAAACCACCTTTCTGAAACTCAGATGCAATCTTTCCGTCGCCGCGAAAATGCTGATCGCTACGCATTGTAAGAGTGAGGAGGTAAAGTGGAGAAATGCACAACACAAAGAAAAAAACGGTGTGGTCAATTGGGTCAGCTGCCTTTCTCAAGATTCTCAGCTTCTCGCCGCTGCCTCTCTTTCGCCTCCTCGCGTAATCTGTCCTCCTCTCGCCTCAACGCTTCGGCCGCCTCTTCCTCGGCCTCCTCTCGCTCCCTGCGCTCATCCTCCGCGTCCTCTCTTTCATCAAGATAATCAAACTCCTTTTCTGCAGCCATAGCCTTCACTATAGGATCCCGCAGCTCGGATATCAAACCTCCACCAACCTTGTACTCCTGCTCGTCGCCGACAAGGAATAGCCGCTGGTCAGGGCCTGTCGCCATCGGTATGTCAACAGCAAGCAGCTTCATGTCATACTGCAAACGAATTAGAGCAAGGTCAGAAAATTTGCTGTCATTGGGATAATAATACCATTCGTTTACTACTTTCTCAAGCAGGATGAGATCTTATGTTAGCTCTCTTCATATATGCAGTAGTATATAATACTAAAAGCAGTGATTTCTGGATGGCAGGGAATGGGCAAACACCAAAACTAACTATTTGAATACAAACGACCAGTCGATCATAATGTTGTATGACAGAAATATCATCTTTCTATGATAAACTTTGTTCATTTCTGCATAAGGGCTGCCAAAAAAAAACTGACGTAAGCACAAGATTGTGCATTAAGTTTGAAGAGTAACCAACAATTTGGTGGAAATTTTCTTCACTTAACTCTACCTTCGGAATAAATTGTTCAAGTTTTCACTCACACACTAATGGTCCGGTACTTAATTATATGGTCCATGCATAAGTACCAGACTGTTCAATCTGGAGGTACTGAAGTAGAGGTTTCTACAAAATAGAGAAGAACATTTTAAATACCTGTCCTTTTTTCTTCTTGACCTCAACACTTACAAGACCCTTTCTTTCTGATCCTTTGATGGGGAAGATAAGAAAGCACCGTTTGCCACCAACCCTAAATTTGAAGTCCTTTAGTTTAGGGCCTCCACCAGACATAACATATGCTCTGACATCAGTGCCAGCTAAGGGTGCACCCATCACTTCAAGGATTGCAGCAGATGTATTGAGCTTTGTCATTGCAATCCTGTAAACCTTGTCAGGATTTATGGTGAACCTTGCACGTGCGTACATGCCCTATGACAAACATAGACAAATGAAATCATTTAATTTCCCCAAAACCGTCGCATCATCTGTCTAGCAAAGCTGCACAAAAAAGCCTAGATTGCCAACTATACCCTTCTATGAGTAATCAACATGATACTATAGCAGAGGATAAAACAAAAAAGGTGCAGAAGATAAAACAGAAGGTGCCACTGAAATTTTGTGATGAGCTATAACGTGCTGCAGGTGCAAGTAGACTACTTATTGTAACTTACCAGTTTACGAATTCACACACCCTAGTATTTTTACACTCTGTCGCTGCACCTCAGCAAACAAAATACTCTTCACCATAAACTTAATATGGACAAGGCCATGAGCACCCAAAAGTCAAGGGCTTCTAGTTTCAAGGGATTTTCTTAGCATTTGGAGGATGCAAACCACAATATTTTGATTTTTAGGACTACAATCCGCAATATTTTTCTATGACCTCCTCTGCTCTATTTCATAGCAAAATTTCCATCGTCTAACGCATCTTGAGAAGAATACTAGTTTTCTGATGGTGCAACCAAACATAATCTCAAGAGGGTGTGAAACTACAATCCTACATTGTCTCTATTCCTGCATTTTTTTCAATCATATGAATCAAAGAGGCCCAAATTACTGTAGCGTCCATGCGGACCAAAAATGACATAAATATGAACGAGCGACGGTATTATAAGTATGCCTGTCCTGTACTCTGGTTTTGTGATTAAACTTCTACTGACATTTTGAAACACAGCATAGGCCCTTGATTTGTTGCCCTACATGGTAAAGCACCATGTGCGTACCAATTCTCAATGAATATCCACATAGTGGATTCTGATGCATCATCTATAGTTAATGACAAAATTTACTTTATGAACAATAGAAAAATTTGTTTCTTGAGCAATCAAAGGTGCAAGTACAGAATGAAAGTAATGTGTCCTATGGTTTTCTGGAGGTGCAATCAAACATCATTTCAATCCCCTAGGACTCAAGAAGGCGTGATACCGTAATCCTACGTTTTCTCTATATTCCTATAAAAAAAATTCATGGTAATCAAAGAGGCCCAAATTACTCATGCGCACCAAAATGACAAGACACATGAACAGGCGACATTGTTATAAGCATGCCTATCCAGTACTTTGGCTTAGCAATTAACTGGCAGTGATATCTTGAAACAAGGTGTACACTCGATTTGTTGCGCTATATGGTAAAGCATCATCTGCGAGGGCAGTAGTTGCCAGGGCAATCAACCACTATCTAAGAACCCAGTACCAGTTCTCGATGGACATCCACTTGGTGAATCCTGATCGTTCCTCTATGTTTAAGAACAAACTGTATGAGTCAGTGCATTTACCCTACGAACAACAGACAGTGAATTTGGTTCTTAAGCAATCCAATGTATAAGTACAAAACGTAAGTAATGGCTGGTGGCAGCTCAGATGTAATGGTAAATCCAAAGGAAAAATATCTTCACACTGATAGCACGGTAATATGGTATGATCTGCACATTTCTAGCATGGGATGCCAGCCCATCAGGGTGAAGTGGTCTCTTTTAGGAACAGTGTGGCAATTTTGGAAGCATGGCATATACTGCACAGTTTGAAAGGGAAAAATACAGTGGCATTGCAATCCCTACGAAATGAACCGCCTAGAATAATATTGAAGGTTACCCAGAATACCTCACAAAGCTAGATTGTGAGCATAGCCCCGTGACGTTACTGGAATAGTTTCGCCATTTGTGCACTACTATATGTCCGCTAGTTAAACCTATCCGAGACATTGGTTATGTGCAATAAGTGGACCAGAATATACTGTTTCACTGCTCCCCCTCCCTCCCGCGGCGCTCCCGCGAGCGCCCGGGGGGAAAACCCTAGCGCCGCCTCCAGCCCCCCCTTCCTCGAGCCTTCCTCCCCTCGCCGCCGCCTCGACGTACTGGCGGGCAAAGCCCGACCAGTGCTGGCGGCGGCGGGGCCCTTTCCTTCCCCCTCTCGGCCCGGCAGGCGCGGGCTTCCGGGTCAGGCGGCGGCGCAGCGTTCGCGCGGGGCGCGGCGGCGTGGCGGCAGCAGCTGGCGGCGGCGACGCGAGTTGTGGGCGGCGGCGTGAAGGGGCTGCAGCGGAGGTGGTGCGCGGAGGGCTCCGGCGGCGGCGTTCGGCCAGATCTGGGACCTGTCGGCAAGGGCCGCGGACGGCGTGGGCTGCGGGCGTCCGCCCCTACCGTGGCCTCGGCTGGTGGTGGTGGAGGCGCAGCGGCGGTGGCCGGTGGGCGTGCTGGTCGGGATTCAGTCGTCCCGCCGGCTGGACGACGACGGCAGGGCAGATGGGCTCCCCGGTGAGTATTCTTGGCGTTCGGCGGCTGTACTTGGGGTCCCTCTTGCCGGTGGTCGAGTCTGCGTCGGTGGCCTTGCGCCGTGCTGCGTCGGCCGCCGAGGTGGGGCGGCACAGGGGTGTGTCCGGTGGG
This sequence comes from Triticum urartu, assembly GCF_003073215.2. NCBI lineage: Eukaryota > Viridiplantae > Streptophyta > Magnoliopsida > Poales > Poaceae > Triticum > Triticum urartu. Next base: position 56,725,081 of record NC_053024.1, on the reverse strand, counting down.
GAGGCTGGCTGGAGGGATGGATGGCGCCGACTTGCTCGGGTCCCCATCACTGGCACAGGGGTGTGCCGGTCCGGATGCGTCCGCTCCCCCACCTCCCCCTTTCCCCGGCCGCGTGTTGGCTGTTGCAGCTCCGGTGATGTTCAAGGCAGGATGTATGCTGCGGTTCGTCGGTCAGTGGTGTTCCTTTGGTGCAAAGTTGATCTCTTTGGATGGTCTTGGGGGTGTCTGGATGTTGGGCGGCGGCCCTGGCGGCGGGAGGCGTGGCGTTCGGGGGCGGAACCTGCGTCTCAGGTGAGGACGAGCAGCCATGGTTTCGCGGGGGACGTGGCTGCGGGTGGTTGGCGGAGCAAGGGTGTGTCGGCGGGGTGCGAGCACCGGGGTTCATCACTTGCCCAGTTTCTGGCCGTCGGTGGCGGCGTCCGTGGACGTCGTATCCTTCTTGAAGGCTCCGTCGCGGTGCTCCCACCCCCTGCGTCGCTCTGGGTGAAAACTTGATCTGCGGATCGGACGGTGGCGGCTATCCGTGGTCGTACCCTTCTGGGAGGCACCGTCTTGGAGTCCTTGCTTCGTCATGGTCCATCTCACCCCCTCGGTGGCTCCAAGTGGTTCTTCGTAGCTCATATTATGTTTGCTTGGTTGTGTCCGGGTGGTGTGATGGTGCTCGGCACCTTTGTATCTAGCCTTGGGTGTGTTCGGTGTGTGTCGTGGTGGCGTGTGTTTGTTTGGCTCGCTCAGATGTATGTGATGTTGTTTGCTTTATAAATATAAAGCGGGGGGAAACCCTTTTTCGGTAAACCTATCGGAGAAGTGCATTGTCTAGTACATTTTTGGGATAAGAGAAGTGCAACTTACAGCGAAGGCAACCATGGCGGTGGCGAGCGCGAGGAAGCCGTACTTGGCCATGCCCTCGGAGAGGCCGACGAAGGTGCTGGCGATGCCGAACATGACCCGCCAGAGCGCGATGCAGACGATGACGCCGCCGGCGCCGACGAGCAGCAGGTAGTTGCGCCGCCAGAAGGCCTCGACCTGCAGCCCCACGGCCTCCCGGTACCGCGCCGCGGCGTTCTTGGCCGCCTCCACCGGCCGCCCCAGCCCCTTCACCCCCTGCCCGAGCGGCGCGAGCTTCGCCCCCCCGCCGCCGCTCGCGAACTGCCTGACCCCGCCCACGAGCCGCTGCGTCGCCTTGTGCTGCTGCGGCAGGGCCGGAAGGCCGGGCCGCGCGGTGGTGAAGAAGCGGGAGGGGGAGGGGGCGGGAGGGGCGGGGAAGTGGCGGGGGATGGGGGTGGGAGGGGCGCGGGCGGAGGGGAAGGGGGTGGGGGTGGAGCGGAGGAGGAGGTGGCGGTGGATGGTGTGGAGGGCTCGCCGCGAGGAGGTGAGCGCGGCCGCCGCCATGGGGATCGAGATCGGGTTCGCACCTCGCGGCAGTGGTGGGGGAGGGGACGAAGGAGTCGATGGAAGGAAAGGGAGGATGGACTCGACTGCCTCCACCAGGTTGGACTCACTAGAACAGTAATTTTTTTTTTGAGATAATTACAACTACGGTACCTGTACTATCCGGCGCGTAACAAGACAGTCCTGGCACTCGTCCATTGCTCCGATACGGTCCTCAAATACGCAGAAACGCTCCAAAACGGTCCTCTGTGCATATCTCATACGAACCTGGCTACTCCTCCCGTACGCGCGAGGCCCAGACCAGTGCCACGTCAGCGCGCGGGCTGGTCGAGCCGAACCGGTTAAAGCGGACGGGCGGCGCACTGGTAGACCAAAATTCCCTATTACCTCCCCAACCCTAAATCACAAAAATCCTCTCCTCTCCTCTCGACGGGCGGCGATAGCATGACGGGGAGCCCTGTTTCCGGCCCCGTCAACCGCGGCAAGGTTGGATGTCGCACACACGACGCTGGCGGTGCTATCGGTGGCTGGACGTGTGGTGCCGGGCGTGTGCTCCTCGCTCGCACGTACGCCGGCGATGGACGGGCTGCAGACTCGCGCACCCACGTGCTTCTGGCGACGGTAGTTGGAGACCGGCGGCGCTGCTTGACGTCCTCACGAAGACATGTCGCGTCAAGTTGACGGAGGTGGGCATCGAGGAGGCCTGCCCGCCATAATGTTGCTGATCTTCTCGCTGACGGCTTGGCTCGGCAGCCTGGACGACACTGGGCCTGGCGAGGCTGATGGCTCAATCTAAATTTCTAGTGAATTAGGATGCCACTATGTCAAGTAGAATATGCAATTTGCCAAACTGGCATGCTATATAATGAAATTTGTATGCTACCTTTTGTTGGGAAGACCTGCGCCAAAGCATTGGTACACAAGTACTGTCGTTTTGCTGTTGATTTCCTTCTTGCTTCTCAACAAGCTAATACAGATATATGTTTGATCAGGACCTATGATACCATGCCTTATTCCGTATTGCTTTACTAACAAGTTTGGCGGCTTATTAATTTATTGGGAAGTCCAGTAGTTGAGTACAAGGCATACTGAACTTCATTTAAATCATACATGTTTCTATGTTCTCATATAGAACAGACAAGGAGTAAAAATCATATACCAAAATAATCTATTTTCTTACACACAATAGTTGAACAGAACAGGGGCTAACATGTTTCATACATTTCACAAAAGCATTCGTTTTAACAAGGTTTTCCTGATCATTACATGATCTTGAAAATAACATGATTAGTCTGACCAACATTTAACAGGTTGGTGAAAGCAAATAAAGGAGTTCTGCAACTTAACAAAAGAAAACACACAACACTCATGTGTCAAATGCTCATATCCTCTCCGCCCTAAATATATCAAACATGCTACTTTTTCTTGGTTTCTTAAAATCCGTCCTGGCCTGACTGAAGTAAGGTCTCTTTGGCACATGTTGCTGCTCCAAAGTGCTCTGCCTTGCTTGGCATTCATCCTGCCTTTGCTTCTCACTTGCCAACCTGAGATTTTCTTCCACGACTTGTTTCTTTCCTTCCTCGGCTTGGGCTTGTGCTCTGTTCCATTCTTCTGCTTGTTTCTTTCTCTCTTCGTAATCTTGTGCCCTGGATGTATCTTGTTGCAGATTTTGCTTCTCCCATGCCTGCTGCCTTGAATTCTCCCCCTGAGCAAGATAATATTTACAACCTCTAATTCTTTACTGCTCATCCTCTTGCATCGTAATAAATTGCATTTCTTCTGATCTCAGTGAATCTTCATCTTTCTTTCTCTTTTCATCTACAATTCTTTTCTTTTCTGCAGCCTTCGCCCTTTTTGCTTCTTCTGCTTGCATCTTTTTAGCTTGTAGTGCATTCCTTTTGGCCTCTGCAAGTGCCTTCTTCTCCTGCTGCTCAACCAACCTCTTTCGTTTCTTTTCTTCAATTTCTTTCCTTTTTTCTTCAGCTGCCAACTGTTTTTCTCTCAGCACAGCTTTCTTTTTCTCCTCAATCTCTAACTTTTTTTGCTACAGCCTCTTGTTTCCTTTTCTCCGCAGCTTGCGAAATCTTTTGCCCTTCCTCTCTGATCTTGTTCAAAGCTGCATCAAACTTTGCCTGGTCTGCAATCTCTTTTTTTTCAGCTGCAAGTCTAAGTTTAGCCAGTGCAAGCACCTCTCTTTTTCTATGAACATTTTCCTGTGATGTTGCAGTTGTTGGCTGAACAGGGGGTTGGCTTGGGACATTTTGTTCAATAAATGCTGATGGAGGTAAAGGGCGTGAATTAGGTGGTTCTATGATCTGGCTTGCAACATTTGTCTATAATAATTTAGGAAAATTAATTAGCTTGGAGTCATGAATTAGATGGTAGTAATAAAATTATGAAAACAATTAGATACCTCTTCCATTAATGTTGTAATGACCTCAGCCTCATAAATAGGTGGTTGTTGATGTAATAACCCCTCAGTTTGCATGTTCTGCTCCTGATTACAAAAACCATATAAATTAGTAAAGTTCTGGTTATGTAAAAAAAGCAATTTAGCATTAACGAGGTTGTACAATTATATTACCTGTCTCATGGCTTCATATTCTTCATCGGAGGAGGAAACTTCAGGTTCTGCTCTAACTTTCTTTTTTCTTATCCTCCTCTTGGGTTTTAGGCCTAATTTGAAATCTTTGCACCCACCTAGGTTATGCCCTGCAGCTCCACAATAGCTACAATGGATAATAGATCCACCTCTGCCAACTTTCCTTCCTGCCCTACCCTCTGTCTCTTCTGGTTCTTGTCGTCTATTCTTCGCGTTTCTTCCTTTTTTCTTAATTTTGGGAGGAAGCACTTGTCTGCCATACATTTTTTCCCACTCACTCACATCTTTACATGGCAAGATTATTTTCTCGTAAGCCTTGCAGTAAGTCTCAATGGAGTAACATGGGTGGACCAATGTTTCAGGTGGAATATTGTCATATCTTGCAGCTGCAACCGCATGACAACACGGAATCCCAATTAAATCCCACCTTCTGCAAGTGCATTTATACAACGTTATGTCCACACTGAACTGCCTGTTTTTGTCTTGCACTTCAAAAATGCCCAGTCCAGCAGGATCAGCATGACATGTGGCTGCTGCATCAATATGTCTTTGCAACCTTTTTCTCACTTTAGGACATATGGTACCATGCCATTTCAGTGCCTCTAGTTTCTTACCATAATGTCTTCCCATTATTTGTCCTTTAATCCTTTGTATCATGGTTAATATGGGGAGTTCTCTTGCATCTAAAATATACCTATTGAACACTTTGCAATTGTTGTTCAATAGAACATCACACTTCGGAAAATCTTTTTGAAATGCCCTTACCCATGTTTCTGGGTCTAACTCCTCTAACCAATCATGAGCTTCCTTACTAAGAACTAGCATTCTGTCCATGTTCTCTCTAAACTGACCATGAGTAGTACTTCGAGCACATCTCCACAATTGATTCTTTAGCACTTCTCCTTTAAAGTTCTTTGTGAAATTCTGCCAGATATGTCTCACGCAATACCTATGCTCTGAATCTTTAAATAGTTCTCTCACTGCCTTAATTAGACCCTGGATGTGAACAAATAAATTTAGTGCTAAATAATTACAAATTACAAATCATGTACTACAATATGAAGAAATGTAACCAAACTATCGAAGCATATATTACAACTGCAAGTGACTTACTTTTTGCTTGTCAGACATGACTGTCCAAAGTGAGGTGTCCATAATGCCAAGATCTTCTTTAAGAATAGTCAAGAACCATCTCCAACCTTCTGTGTTTTCAACTTGCACAACAGCAAAGGCCACGGGATAAATGCAATCATTAGGATCCATTCCTATTGCAATTAACAAAACTCCACCAAACTGAGTTTTCAAATGACAACCATCTAAGAAAATTACAGGCCTACAAGCTGCAAGGAATCCCCTCTTGCATGCATCAAAAGAGAAGTAGCACTTCTGGAATTGGCCATCGTCGGCAACTTGCAGCAAAAAAGTACTACCAGGATTTGACCTCCTTAACTCAGCTGCATAATCCCACAACATGTTGTACTGAGCAATATCATCACCATAAATAATGTCAAATGCTATTTTCCTTGCTCTCCAAAGCTTCTGCCTATGAACCTTCATGTTCCACTCTTCCTGCACCATTGCTCCAAAATCCTTCAAAGAAATCTTATCATCTGCTCTGACCTTGTCAACATACTTTGCAGCAATGTATCTCGCAGTGAACGCTTTAACACTCCACTTCTTTGTGCATGTGTGCTCATCTTTAAATGTTTTAACCTGAATTCCCTTGGTTCTATTATCAAACGAAGCATATAAATACCAAGGGCAACCACCATTGCACACAGCTCCAATCCTTGTCTTGTCATTCTTGGGAAATGTTATTTGCAGCCTCTCCTTGCAACTATACTCCCTAATGGCCCGTCTGATCAGTGCAATAGATGGGAAAACCTGCCCCACATAGAACTTGGGCTCCTTCAAATCAACTCCAGTAAAATGTTTGAAATTGAATTTAATGTCATCATCATCATCCGATTCAGGCAGATCAAGACTATCATCCTCGGAGTTTAGATCTTCTGCTATCTCCTTCCCTGTCCTTGTCCCTTTCTTCTCATCGCCGACAACTTTTCCATCCTCATTGATCAAATCATCGTCACCATCATTGAGGTCATAGTCACTGTCAATTATTTCTGGAATATAATCCGAGTCTTCGCTATCATCTTCACTACATAACTCCTCCTCTACCTCCGATGTCCCTCTTTTGCCCCTCCTGCTTGTGCCTTCTACATTTTCCTCACATGCAAATGACATGGAAGCACTGTTGTCCCCAACAAGTACAATGCTTTGCCCCTCTAAAGCACTGCCATTTATCTTGGTCTTCATAGGCCTAATAACATCACGTGCATGTGTACATGGATTTGCTAACACATCATCCCATCCTCCTCCACCAGAAGCAGCATCATGAACAAGATACAACATCAGGTATTTGTGCCCTTCTCTAACTAGCTTGCTAATGCATTTTGTGTCATTATTGCTTGCCACCAACCTGAGCCCATCTTCATTCATTTGCATCCCAGGCATTAGCAAATAGA